>NW_015505191.1:2527206-2543313 GCF_001515645.1 Sinocyclocheilus grahami
ACATGTCACAGATTATTATTCATATACTGTGTGCAACACTTAATTTGATGAGCAAAGCATTAAGCATTAGGAGGCAATTTACATACACCACTATGACATGGACTCTGATACGTCTGCCACCACTGGTAATGAAACCATTCATCAGTTTAGTGCTGCATGTTTGCAGAACATGTGTGCTCATATTTCTCTGTCTTAGACCAACACAGATGGCTGATGAGTATCAAATTGATAGCTCAACAACATCACGAGAAGAGGGATTTATGTGTAGAAAAAGTTTGCATTGCATAAAGCTCATTCTGATTTGTGTTTTGCTAATTCAGATTTACATTGCGAATGTGTACTTTTCCTCAACTGCTGAGTCAATGTTTAGTCAACAGAGGAATAATTTAATTCTGTCCTGGTGTGTGACATGATGCACTCTATCTAAAACAGCATTTTGCAAATTCATTTTTGTTTTTTAAAGGGGTCATATGATGTTGCTAAAAAGAACATTATTTTGTGTATTTGGTGTAATGCAATGTGTTGATGCGGTTTAAGGTTAAAAAAAGCATTATTTTCCACATGATGTACATTATTGTTTCTCCTCTATGCCCCGCCGTTCTGAAACGCGTCGATTTTTACAAAGCTCATCGGTCTGAAAAGCGAGGTGTGCTGTGATTGGCCAGCTAGCTATCCAGTGCATTGTGATTGGCCGAATACCTCAAGCGTGTGACAGAAATGTTACGCCCCTTACCATACTGTGTTTCCATCATACAGTCTATGGTTTTCATGTGTCCGGCGCGACGAGACAAAACCAATAAAACCCATTACAAACGAGGCATTTGTTGCATCCAGTGGGGACATAATTACTGATTGTAATGACTTATACTGTGTTTTTACGCTTTGCGTTGCGTATTGCACCACGTAAACATACAACCATGTCTGCATTTGTGATCAGAGAAATGACGCCGTAGGTTATGCGTCAGTTTTCATTTATACTTCTGTGTCGTTGTCCGCATCAACGTGCAGTACACATGCAAACAGCTAGTCTGCAGTGTCCACGGGCATGTTGCTGGTGTAACCCGCAGTACCACGGCAAAAGCCGAAGAAGAAGCGGCTCGTTGGAGAAGCATTATAGCCGTGAAGGCAGTAAATATATATCAAATCATTAAATCATTATTTAAAACTACAAAAAGGAGACAACAATGGAACAGGAGAAGATGGCATTCTTTCAATCTGTACAAGGACTTGTACCTCGGCAGATCAACATTGTTTGTTGCGGACAACTACTGATGTATAATGCTATGTAGTATAACAAATGATAATGATAAGACACTTGTTCTTTGCTTTGTTTTATTTTATATAAGAAGGTGTAACATTAAAATATATTAAAGTGCACATAAACACAAAACTCAAGTACATATGGAGGGGTTCTTGCAGACCAATCACAGCGGTTGCGGTCTGCGTAGAATTGACGCGCTGTTAGATTTTTGGAGAGGTGCACGTCAGGCTACGGCGTATGGGTGTGCGTCTATGTGTAAGCTACGGCGTAGGTTCGACGCAGAAGTATAAATTGGGCTTGAATGCGCCGCTTGCTTGGTGGCGGAACAGTGAACCGTGTCTACACCAGACGCGAGACCGTCGCGTCGCAACAGGTTGAGTCTGTCTAGTGTCTACACAGGACATTTGAACTCTGTGTCAGTACCTCAAAAATAGAACGAGGCAGTTTACTGTCGGGATTTGTCATGTCGTGCCGCATCCAGTGTAGCATCACTGATTATAATTAGTTTTATAGTATTTTGTCGCGCCGCGCAGCTCGAGACAAAATACTCCTGTTTTAAGAATATTTTACTTACCCCACTGGCAGATAATTTAACTTGTTTTAAGCAAAATGCACTTAATTTAGTTTTTTCCCCCTGGAAACAAGACTAAATATTTTGTCATTTTGCTTATCTAGTAAAAGTATGTTAAGTTAAGAATTTTTAGATATTTTGACTAGAAACGAGACAAAAATACTAAGTAAGATATGCCATTTTTTGCAGTGTGTATTTAACTTTCTTATTTAGGCTACTTTCTTGTTTAACTGTATTATTTCTTTGATATTTATTTTTGTGTTTTGCAGGCTGCATATTCACTGACTGATGTGCTAAAATAAACACGAGCTGACGAGTTAAACCAGGTGTGTTAAAGTGAGAGTGCTGGGCTGCTCCAGGACAGTTTTGAAAACCATTTCAGAGACATGTTCTTAACTGTGACTCACATAAAATATATTATATGCATGCACAGTTTTAAGGCAGCTTTAATCACCTTTTTGGTAACTTCATGACTTAACTGACCACGGCATTGCATGCACGTAGTTTATTTCGCACTTTGATATGAAAGGATATAGGCTACAGCGCGCAGCCCTTTGTGCGTGCAATTGAAGAGCACGTGCTTCGAGCACAGTACCGTTTCCGTGCTTGCTTGACTCGCGCCTGAAACTTCTCCCGTTCTCAGTTGTTCTGCGACTGAATAAATGCACTTCTTGCCAAGCGAAAAAGTGACAGAAGCAGCAGTTGTGAGTGGGGTGGCCAACCCTAGCCCGCCTTTGCGTTAATTGTTAAACTGAAAAAATAATCGCCTGCGTTAACGCGCTAATTGTCAACACCGTACCACCGGCGGTATTTGGTCCATTACCACCGCGGTGGTACAAATCTGCCACCGTCACAGCCCTAGTAAGTGGTCGTGCCCTGGGTCTGCAAATCTAAAAGGTTTTGGATTTAAAAAAAAAGAGAACACGTGCCTGGACTGAACACCTTTAATGGGTCAGATTAAAGAAATCTGAACCATGAAGAAAAGGCAAGGCACATGTGAAATTACCCAGGTATAGTTAGTTGTCTGACAAGTGGTCGTGCCCTGGGTCTGCAAATCTAAAAGGTTTTGGATTTAAAAAAAAAGAGAACGTGCCTGGACTGAACACCTTTAATGGGTCAGATTAAAGAAATCTGAACCATGGAGAAAAGGCAAGGCACATGTGAAATTACCCAGGTATAGTTAGTTGTCTGACATGAAATGGGAAAGACTGGGTCAAAACAGTGTTACTGTTATCTAAAACTATTAAAATTGTTTTCGGTAACTGAAATAAAGCTGAAATAAAATTTAGTACATTTATTAAAACCATAGTATTACACTACAAACTTACATTTAAAAAAACTTAAACGAAAATGAGAAATTCTGCCTTTGCAATTAACTGAAATAAATGTAAGTTTAAGTACTAAAATTAATAAAACCAAAACTGAAATAAACATAAATTAAAGTTATATAATAAAAAAAACCCCAAAAAAAACAAAACAAAAAAAAACCTAAATGACAAAATTTAAACTCAAATTAAAATAACTGATAATATAAAAAATTAGCTAATTCAAAACATCAATAAATATTATAATGATATATACATTCTACAAAATGAAAATGAGAAATTCTGCCTTTGCAATTAACTGAAATAAATGTAAGTTTAAGTACTAAAATTAATAAAACCAAAACTGAAATAAACATAAATTAAAGTTATATAATAAAAAAAAACAAAAAACAAAACAAAACAAAAAAAACCCTAAATGACAAAATTTAAACTCAAATTAAAATAACTGATAATATAAAAAATTAGCTAATTCAAAACATCAATAAATATTATAATGATATATACATTCTACAAAAATAACAAGTAAAAATAAATAAATAAATAAGACAAAGTATTACATATAAAACATACAATTCAATACAAAAGCTCTTGCACAGACCAAATAGAAAATGTTATCTATAGACCGAGTTTAAATAAATCAATAGCGATGGGCAAAATACTCTGAAATGCTTCACAGCCCTGAAGCAGCCAGAGGGCAGAAAGGGCACAATCACTCTTGAAGTCTAACTGGGATTGTCTGAAGATCTCAGAGGTGTAATGCTGGATTATTGCAGTGGAGCAAAAGAATGTCAACCACAATACAATGAATTGCATGATTGATTATGTCGAAAAGCAATGTTAAGGTCCAGAAAAGATTTTAGAATTCACAGACAACAAAAAATCTTTAAAGACTTTTAGAAGAGCAGACTCTATACTGCGACATGTACTGAAAATTAAACAAGTTTTTTTTGTAATATTGTTTGAAAGCCAAGAGGTAAATGTGCTTTGGAAAGTGGGTTGAAAAAGGTTTCAATTGAATGGGTCAACAATGTCGTTTCAAGCTGTATTGAATCATTTCACTGATTAGGCAGCTATTTATTGAACTAAACACAGCGTTGTTTAAAAACTTTGTGAGAGAAGTACAGGCCAAACCTGCTAGATTTAGTCAGCATAGAAAGTCCTCATGTTTGAGAGGTCTATAGATAAATGCACAAAGCGAGCTCGACTGTTCAACTCGAAGCAGCTCCAACTTAAATCTACAAAACTTTTCAACATATAATAAACAGCATTTGTAACAATTTTAAAAGTCTTGTAGTTAATCCCCCAACTTTACCAGAAGACCTGAGGGAGCTAAAAATATCACACTGTTTATCATTCTGTTGACAAATGCCATATTAAATAAAACTAGCAGTGAAGGTTTTGATGATTTTTGTATCATAGTGAACAGGAATGTAATTTTTGAAGATGAAATCTCTGCTGTGGAAATGTAAAATGAATGCACCAATATATTGACAATGGCTGATCTGGGAAACCAGGCAGGAAACCGGATTATTTCAGGTCTAAAAGGTGTAACAAGATGAAATGTTTAAGCTAAGAATGGTGAGCAGGAAAGACCAAAGAGACACAAGATACACATTCAGAGGTCTTGGTTCTCCTCAACAGCTCAAATTGTGCTGAACTAATGTAACAATATCCCTTTGTCTCACTGCAAGGACATACGACTGGCGAGATTCACCAGCTCGGAGGCACTGGTTGGGATAGTTTGACTCCTGCTGTGGTATCTGACGTAATGGCAGAAAGGTAATGGAGGCTCTCTGTGCTTGTCTGTGTATGTACATTATTGGCTTTTAGAAAGCAGAGGGCATGCTGACAGGCTTCTGTTCTAAACTCTCATTACAAAAATTATGCTCCTACTTAACCAGAATTGTGGGGAAAAAGCTTATTCTAAAGGTAACACTGGATACTGAAAATTATATCAGGCTGGTAAAGTGAACACTGAACAGCAAACATATCTGACAGAAAATCAACTGATGGAAAGAGTGAAAAAATACATCAGCAAAATGACACTTGATGGATTCATATACAGCAACGTTCAAACCTCTTAACAGCGATTACTGGAAAATTTGCATTACATATGAAAACTGCCTGGGAATTTGAAAAAAACTAAGTATCTGAAGACTGGGCTTTTCAAATTGGAGTCTAGGGACCCACTAGACTCAGGGGGGGTTTAACCCAGGCTCAAATACATAGGCCTACCTCTACCTACCTTTTCAAAACTTACAAAAAAAAGTACATACACGTACCTATACCTATTTTATTCCTTTTCACACAATTTAGATTTTAGGGCATATTATCAATTAATAAAAACTCATTTTCTTGCAGTTCCTTGCACAATACTATTTTTCCTCAAAACGCATTTACCAGACTGCATGAATAATCACATAATCAGCTCCATATGTATTCCATATGTATTCCACTCAGTGGACAGTGGAATTTCACTTTGAAAGTGTTGTAAAAACGTGCAAGAAGCCATGTAATATTTTGCAGAAATTATTCCACATGCAAATATTTATAAAGATCCCGGGTTAGAAAATAAATCCCAGCCTTTACATTTTAGAAAACAAGTTTGAAATCCCCTGTGTGTTTGAAAACCGAAGAGCTTGTGTGGTGAGAGAGATACAGTATGGGTTAAAGCTCTGCAGTGCTGTCAGTGCATACAGCAGCAGGAAGTGCTTATGTGCAGTTGTTGAGTTAGAGTGATGACATGGCTCCTGCGCATCAGCATCAACACCAGTCTTTGGTTACTGCAGTGGACTGACACAACAAAAGCCTTTTTAAAGGGGTCCTATTATGCTCTTCACCAAAGTCTTGATTTTGTTTTGGGGGTGTACTAGAACAGGCTCTCATACTAGCTTGTTCGGAAAAACATTATTTTTCACATATTTTACATTATTACAACACCTCTCTCCCCAGTATGGCATGAACGGCTCGAATAGTTCCTGTATGAAATGAAGGCCCGCCTTCTGAAATACGAAATGTGCTGTGATTGGTTAGCTGGGCCAGTGTGTGTTGTGATTGGCACCACTCGGCCCCTGGTCGGGAAATGCCATGCCCCTTACCTGCTGCGAGCTTCAGTGTAAATATTGCGTTAAAATCAAATCAATTTGAGCGCGATTGAAACCCGGATGATTGTAACCACTCTAAGTGTGTCTGCCTTGGGAAAGCTAGCATGTCTCCGTCTTAGTGATAACACTCATTGCCTTCTCTAGTGCAGCTCAACCAGGTCTCGTACCATTCGTCGATATTTGAGATATCACAAATCCCGGAAAATATGCATTGTAGTCCAAACTAGTCATTCGTTGTAGTTTTTGAAAAGTGATTTCTGTTAAATAAAATATCTCCTTTTGAAGTGGACTTTGTAACTTTGCAGATCTTTTTTTATGCTCAAACAGCAACATTACAGACTAACTAAAGTTGAGAAAAAGTGAAAAAGCATAATAGGATCCCTTTAATAAAGATGCACTGTTGCCATCCTTTCTTTAATGCTTTATAATTTATAATAAGAACAGTCTCTAGGGGGCAACAGAGGTGGTGTAAGAAATAATAACTACTCAATGCAAACAATTCTTGCGATATAACAACAAATATAATGGAATTGGAGGCTTGTAATATTGTTGCATTGCTTGCTTTTATGCATAATTTATTAAAAAAATGAATTTTGAAGTTTTGTTTTGGAACTCTGCTATCATTTTTAACCAACAGACAACCAACAAGGGATAAAAAAGGAAAACTTGAACCACCATCTACTGTATTGTAAAATAAAAAAACAGTTAATATTAATTTATTTTACAGTAAAATTACAATTGCTCATTTTTATGGCTGTCTTCAGTTTTTTGCTTTCAAATGTTAAACATAAAACTTTTATTTTGAGGTATTAAAGCTTTTGGAGACCTTAAATATTTTTTCTTTTATTGACAACACATTTATAAACCATTGTCAGTACATATTTGCAAAGATGGTTGAAACGCATTGTGTTTTCAAATAATATAAAAAATATAAACGTCCCAAACTCACTTAGACACTCAGAGACACTAAATCAAAGGTTCATGAGCTCCTTGCAAGTAACACAATGGCGCATGCTACTCTGAAGCATGGGTCTTCAGTTTTTTGCTTTCAAATGTTAAACATAAAACTTTTATTTTGAGGTATTAAAGCTTTTGGAGACCTTAAATATTTTTTATTTTATTGACAACACATTTATAAACCATTGTCAGTACATATTTGCAAAGATGGTTGAAACGCATTGTGTTTTCAAATAATATAAAAAATATAAACGTCCCAAACTCACTTAGACACTCAGAGACACTAAATCAAAGGTTCATGAGCTCCTTGCAAGTAACACAATGGCGCATGCTACTCTGAAGCATGCAGAGCATCAGACTGTACACTCTTAGAAATCAAGGTGCTTCACGATGCCATAGAACAGTGTTACTCATTGCGCGGCTCTTTACTTTGTGGCTCACATGGCAGTAAATAATACGATGATATGATCATGCAGTCAATACAGATATTTCATAAAAACATTAAAAACAAGCAGGGCTATAACATAACAAATTAAAAAAACTCACACCATGTCTACACCGGACGCGAGTGGCGCGATCCGACAAAAGACAATAGAACCCAGTGATGTTGTCTACACTGGATGCGGCACGATGCGACACGATCCCCATCAGTAAGTTGATGCCTCGTTCTATTTATGACGAACTGTACTGACACTACGTTCAGATGATTTGCAACTGTCGCTTTGTCGCGTCAAGTGTAGACAGACTTTTAGCGCAGCGGGGCGCGGCACGACAATTGTCGCGTCCGGTGTAGACACAGTCAGATAGTGTCTGCTCTATTACAAACAATTATATTTATTTTTATTTATATTAAATATATTTTAAAAAATACCTAAAACAGCGGCATTACAAGATAGAAATATAGACTAGAAAAGATATTTACACTTGCTTTGTCCTATGTCCATCGGAGTTGCCAGTTTTAATCTTAATAGCTCTTAACGCCGAATGTGCTCTTGGATGTTAGATACATGATGGGCTAGTGTAAAAAAATTTAATAACTTAAAGGGTTAGTTCACCCAAAAATTTAAATTAGCCCATAAATTACTCTCCCTCAAGTCATCTTAGGTGTATATGACTTTCTTCTTTCAGACGAATCCAGTCGGAGTTATATTAAAAATGTTCTTTGATCTTTCAAACTGTTTAATGCCACTCAGCGGGGGTTGCATGCATCCGTCCAAAAGAAGTGAAATAAAAAGCGCCCATCCATAATAAAAAAGTCTCTCACACGGCTCCGGGCGGATGACGTATGAGGTCGGCTTTGCGCATGCACCGCTCAGAAGTGACGAACACAGAAGAGCAGGGGAGAGATCAAAACAAAACAACGGTCACTTATTAGAAGTACAAAACGAGGATTTGTAAAGAAGAATGTCGGAGGATTTCGATATAAGCCAAGAGGAGACTGATTTTCCTTTGTTAAAGTAAGGAAACGTTGCTTCCTTTGCTCCTGTTAACAAACGTTGGTTTTCACGAGTCTCACTGGTGCATGCGCAACGCTGACCTCATACCTCATCAGCCCAGAGCTGCTTCCGTGTACAACTGTTGGCGCAAGCTACATTAAAGTGATTATTACGTTTTTCATATGGATATTTTTCTTACAAAAACGCATCGATTCGCTACAGGAGGCCTTTGTTCACCCCCCGGAGCCGTGTGAGACACTTTTTTTTAATGGATGGGCGTTTTTTATTTAACTTCTTTTGGACTGATGCATGCAACACCCGCTGAGTGACATTAAACAGCTTGAAAGATCAAAGACAATTTTTAATATAACTCCAACTGGATTCGTCTGAAAGTAGTAATTCATATACACCTAGGATGACTTGAGGGTGAGTAATTTATGGGCTAATTTTAATTTTTGGGTGAACTAACCCCTTTAAGGTCTTTCCAGCATTAAGGTAATCCTGCTTGTTTTTTTTTTAAATCATCTCGTCTCAGTTACAAATGTAACTGGTAAATGATAAAGAATGATAGCCCCTTTTGTATTGCATTGCGGGTGAACTAACCCCTTTAAGGTCTTTCCAGCATTAAGGTAATCCTGCTTGTTTTTTTTTTTAAATCATCTCGTCTCAGTTACAAATTTAACTGGTAAATGATAAAGAATGAGAGCCCCTTTTGTATTGCATTGCATTGCATATCAGGGATGACAGATTGATAAAAAGACATGCCATTTATGACTGGATGTAACTTTTGATACTTTGCGGTAAAAGTGGCTCTCCGATTGACTTTGCCCTATCAGTGTGGCTTCCATGAAAAAAATAGTGAAGACCACTGCCATTGAATAACCTTTTTTGTCTAAATGGTTCCATAAAGAACCTTTAACATCTGAAGAACCTTTCTGTTTCACAAAAGGTTCTTTGTGGCGAAAGAAGGTTCTTCAGATTATAAAAAGGTAAGAAAGAGATGGTTCTTTAGAGAACCTTTGACTGAATGGTTCTTTAAGGAACCAAAAATGGTTCTTCTATGGCATCACTGTGAAGAACCTTTTAAGCACCTTTATTTTTAAGAGTGTATACTTGTATATTTAAAACACAGCCCTTGCGATTTGATAATTGGACCAAATGGTGAGTAATACTACTTCATATACTAGCCAACAACCAATTTTTACTTGCATTTGGCGAGTGTTAAATTTTAAATGGGCTGACATGGTAAGGGTGTCCTGCACACAGCTGCTAGATGGCGCCACTAGCTATTGTAGTGCTGTCAGAAACAATCTATTCATTTAAAGCAAATGTTTTATTTAATTGTTTAGTAACTGTTTAAAGACATATTGCGAGTTATATGTGTCATACTTCCCAGGTTGGAAAACGCTTAAATCTGTATAAATACAGAAAAAAAATACTCAGATCTGATCATCGTATGTTTTTAGACAATCTGCAGATGTGCAATCTGCACAGAAAATGACCATAAATCAGCTGATACCATTGATTAGGCAATAAATTACTAGTTAAATCCTGGCAAGCGCGATCTGTGAACTATCACTATTAATCTCACACTTAATATAAATTTGCTCCAGGGGTTCTGGGATTTGCCATTGTAATAAATGTACTTGGATAAAAGCATCAGTTAAATTACTAATTAGATAGATAACGGGAAGTTTCTGGAGATTGAAGTTCAACTACCCTCCAAACAGAGATCTCTGTGTCATAACTGAATGGAAAAGAGTGTTCTGGCTTCTTTTGCTACTTCTGTTTTGTGCATGTGGGTGGCTCACCTGACTGTGGGTGGCAGTAGCTGCTATGATTATTGCATTGGCATGGTTGGCACCCCGTGCTGCTAAAGTGCGAGAAGCCTGGGCGGCAGTCATCACACTTGTCCCCATGCACTCCACTCTTGCAGATGCACATGCCTGAACTGCCAGAAAAATACAGAGGAACAGTTATGGCGTTAGAGAGAGTTATAGAGGCACAGAAAGAAATACTTATTGTTCCTACAGAAGCGTACAGTATCCTTCAAAAGCCAGACACAGAGAGGTTACAACCTCTGTCCACATCAAACACCAGGTTTCCTCTGAACTGCCAGAATAGCTGCCCCTTCCCATTCATCACGTTAATAGAGCCACTCCATTAAAGCCGAAGCAACATCTGTTAGAAATAATACTGTAAACTAGAGGCGTTAAAACATTGGGATGCATTGATCTTTGATGGAAATCCAAATTAATAAATTATAGTAACACTCAGGCATAAATAATACGAAATGACTAAGATTTACAAACAACAAATACCAAAATGTATTTGATTTGCATTGGATTTAGCAGCAGGTAGGATACACCAGACCCTTTCCTGTCCTGGGTTACATGAAAAATGATTACACATAGGTAAATTAGTCATTAGTGCCTGTGCTTGTAATAAAATCTCTTTGTACTGCTAGAAGAGAAACAGAGCAGGGTAAATATGCTCTACATGAGAAATTAAAGTGTAACAATATCAGAGCATTTAAAATGAAAAGGAACAGAAACTCCCAGAGATGAGAAAATTTCTGATTATACTGTTACACACTTCAGGCCTTTGAAGCGCAAATGAGAAATGCAGAAGGATGATTTCTTCTGGGAAAGGCTTGTGAAACCTATGAAAAAATATCTGCAATTATTTCTTTCAAGCACACACACTCGCACTCAATTCACTCTCAGTGAATTTACTCTCCACATGTACAATCAGAAGTTCTCTGTCTTCGCCTATACTCAGAGTAATTAGACTTCTTGTTATTCTGACTGATGCTGAGCTCACAGTTCCTGAGAAAAATAACCCTGACATGTCAGTTCTGTTGAACTCAACCTCTTAAATCATATCAGTATTCCTACTGGTTTCACTAGGATACATAATTCAGAGCAAAAGCCACTACACTAAAATTAATATTAAAAAGCACATAACAACTGCAACTAGACCTAAGACCATGTGTTTCCCAAAATATTGTCAGGGCTCAACATTAAAGGATTTTTGCAAACATTTTCACTTACCCCACCATATAAATAGGAAGTATGCAAGTAAACAAGCAAACAAGTAAATAAATACATTTTTAAAAACACATTACTTCTGGCCAACGGTCATACACGCATTCATGAATTGAAAAATTGATTTCATTTTTTATTACATGGTTTTTGAAGCATCAACTTTAAGTGTCCCATCAACTTCTGGGGACAGCATGAGGGTGAGTAAGTGATGAGCAAATTTTAATTTTTTTGGATGCACTACCCACACTCCCACAAAATCATGCCTCGTCACTCCATGTATGCATTGTTTGCTGATAGGTTAAACAAATTGACACATGCACAGCCATTCATTAAAACACACTTTAAGAATGAAAAGTACACTCTAAAAAAAAAAGGTTCTTCAGCGGTTCTTCAGCGGTTCTTTGGAGTGGTTAAGGTGCTATATAGCACCACTACCATGTAAAGAACCTGTTAAGCCCCTGTATGGTTCTTCAGCGGTTCTTTGGAGTGGTTAAGGTGCTATATAGCACCACTGCCATAAAACCTGTACAAAACAATTTTGGTTCTTCAGTGGTTCTTCGGGGTGTTTGAGGTGCTATATAGCACCGCTACTGTATAAAGAACCTGTTAAGCCCAGTATGGTTCTTCAGTGGTTCTTCGGGGTGTTTGAGGTGCTATATAGCACCGCTACTGTATAAAGAACCTGTTAAGCCCAGTATGGTTCTTCAGAGGTTCTTCAGGGTGGTTAAGGTGCTATATAGCACCACTGCCACACAAAGAACCCATTATTCCCCTGTAGGTTCTCTAACTCGGTCTCTTAGTTTAGTTGGGGAATGGATTAAAAAACAACATTAAAATACCGTGTATTTCCTGAAGATAACGTGGTTCTCAACCTTTTTGCCCCCAAGGCCCCTCTAAGGAAATATTCCAGGGCCCCCACACAAAACTTTTTGACCTCAGAAAAGCATAAAAGTGATTCAAAATAGCCTTTGCCATTGTAGTAAAATTTAAGCTAATGAATATGGGGCCTGCCCAACTTTCAAATTAAAACACAACAGGCATATGCAATACACACAAATGGTAACAGTATAGGCCTACAAATCAAATCCACACTTAAACCATTTTCAGATCGTCATCTCTGGAAAACAGTTCTCAGCTGGAAGCTTATCCACTTTATTACACCACTGTATTCAATTCAATTTTATTTATATAGCGCCGATTCATAACAAAGTTATCTCATTGCACTTTTCCTATAGAGCATGTCTAGACCGTACTATTTGTAATGTTTACAGAGACCCAACAATTCCCACCATGAGCAAGTACTTTGCATTAATATGTTTTTTATGACCCGGAACCACGTTTGATCAAAGCACGTTTATTTTCATATTTATTTATTTATGTACTTTATTTTTATGTTGACGGTTTTGTTCATTTGTGTAGCTCTTATAACATTTTGTGATGATGTCCTTATGCCCCGTTTTTTTTCATACAAGTAATTGTTAATTTGCACTTTGGAATAATAATAAAAAAAAACATAAAAAAAAAAAAAAACTACGCGCCAATCAGTGTGCAGGTCAGAGGCACACTCTCAGTGCGCGAGCGGTCCTTCTCGAGAAAACTGCGTCATTGCGTCGGACCGTTGGAGTCGTCGTCTTGAAGAGAGAGAAAGCAGCAAATATTTTTCTGAGGTGAGTGTCATAGCTCCAAATGTTACATAAATATGCTATTAAAGTTGAGTTTCTTGTTAGGGGGAAATTTCCATTGGTATTTTCAAACGTTGTACCGTGTTTTGAGTAATGTTAGCCGACTGTGTAGCCTGACCAACTGTGTTGGCTAGTTTAGTTAACGCTAACTTAGGGGGGGTTAAGTTAACGTTAAGGAGATACGGTTAGTGATATTTGTTGTTTAAGAAACACTGAAGTGTTAGTAAAGGTAACGGTGGCCGTTTGTTTCGTGACTATCTCTAAGTATAACGTTATAGTTTATAACGCTCTCATTAATTAATTTTTTTAATCGCCGATAGTGGTGACAGCCAACAGATAGTGATGGTCTAACGAGATGTCCCCTAGTGGCGGGCTTTATAGCAACAACTCAGTGGGTGGCCATTACACCTGGGGAGGAAACTGACTTCCATGCCCTTGACGCATACACCGATCAAGAGGACAACCTGTACATCACACTGCTTCATCGGCCTGTGAGATATACAATATAAGTTATTTGCAACTTCAAATTTATTTGAATGTAATAATTTGTTTTATTGCAGTGATGAGCTGAATCAGAATATTGGTGTTATCTATGCAATATGCCAATCAAGCTTTACTTTGTGATTAACCAGTACCACTCAATCTATACCATGAAATAGTGCCACTACTCTGCTGAAGAGTTGCAAGGTTATGCATTTGCTAAGTTACAACATCATTAATTTAGCTTTGATTGCTGCAGTGGATCAACAGAATACAAATTTATCACAAGATTTTGTCTCCCTGGAATGTAGCTCAGCCAATCACAATGCAAGGTCTAATTGGTAAATTCAACAATGCTTGCTATTTATGATTTATTGAACTTATTTATTGATTTTATTTAACCTTCTGCACTCCTTTCTGCTTTCTCATTCCCAGAACATGAGATAGATGGAGCCACTCTTGCTATTATATCAGAGAGGATGTCTGAGAGGCTCATTCCGGTCATTCGCAAGCAGAGTCTGTTTCTGGTCCAGTTGGAGAAACTTAAAAGCACAATGAGCAGGTAATCAGAACGGTATCCCATACGTCAAAACACAGCACTGTGTCCACTTTGTTACATTGTAGTTCACCAGTGTTTTGCTAACTGCTAATTTTATTTTTATTCTACTGGGCAAGTCTCTGTTGAGTTTCTCTTTTCTTCCTTCTATTTTATCTCTGCAGAGAGCACCCTCCAAGAAGCAGTTATCACTCCAGTCAAGCACAGTCCAGTCCAGATACTTCTTTAGTGATTCCAACAGTGCTGAGGATGGCCATAGACAGAGGAGATTCTGATCTGAAAAGTGCATGTAAAACAAAACTACGGACTCTATTGATTCAGACTCTTTTTGACCACCTCAGTAAGAAAACGATGTAAGTTGCTACTATTTGTACCTTTCAAGCTTGATTAATGCTCATGGCACTGCAATCAATACAATATATCCAATACATGATTCTTCCTAGAAGTACATATCTAAGAGGGTTAGGGGTGTGGTGAGACAGTTAGCTCACGTTACGAGACACAAGATTGAGTTCACGAGAATGAGACAAGACAAGATTTTTAAGAAATCCTCAATGATGAATGGATATCTCCATTTAGGCATATTGAATTTTGCAGACAAATTTATGCTTGTGTGAATGTAGCTTCCAGTACTCCCTCCTTAAAAAAAAAAGACAGCGATTGCTTGGCGAACTGGTGAAGGCAGCTTGGTAAATTACTATGGCTACAGTGCGGCCACCCTTATAATTTTCAGTGTGTAGTTGCTATGGCTGGTATAGTTACTAACACCAGTATGATTTTCTCCTTCTGATTTTCCTGTTAGATACCCAAGTCATCTTCAGTATATTGAACTTCTGTCGATCGTGATAACGGACCATCCATTCCTTAGGGAAAGTATTGGGTCAGGATATGTAAGTTTTCATTTGTATTAAAGTTGTTTCCATGCTATATTGATTATTAAAAATGAATTCATATTTGCAAGTCACATAACCATTTTACAAATGAATAATAATAATTACAAATGAATTATGGGGGAGACCAGTATTTTTTTTGTCAAGGATACACTTTCTAACTAAGCAGGGCCCATTTGGTATTTTATTCCATGGCACTAAAACATTTTATGCGGAAGAGCGCTCTGTATTTTTATATGATGCATTAAGAAAATTCTAAAAAGTGTGTTTTTACATCTACAAGTCAATTTCTTCAACAACATACTGCAAGTATGCATGTACCCAACATGTAGATGGTCAAAAAGTGTATACAACAACATAAACTTGCTGCAAAGGTTCTGCAATGTGACTGACTCTGTTAGCATGAAGGTCAATGTTTCATTAAAACTACAATGTCTTTCCCCACTTTTTCCACAGGATTCCCTGCTTGAATCACTGAGAAATAAGTTTAAGAAGGAAAGGCAGCCGCTTGTGGCCAACAATGAAATCCAGCGAATGAAAGAGAGATGGGCAGGAAGGAAGCGGCCTCTTCAGACAGCTGCAGCTAATCCAAGCACCTTGGTAAAAAAAACACACAATCAGAACACACAAACACATGAAAATGAGTGCTGTACCTGCCGGCGACGAGGAGATTGTGAATAAAAAAGGACATTTCAGCTCGTCGGTGTGGCAGTTTCAGGGTGTGACGAGAGGGGCGGGGCCGAGAGCCGTGGGAACGGAGCGAGGTCGGTGGAGTAAATGCTAATGCACGACACCTGC
>NW_015505191.1:2543440-2544353 GCF_001515645.1 Sinocyclocheilus grahami
ACCAGTATTTTTTTTGTCAAGGATACACTTTCTAACTAAGCAGGGCCCATTTGGTATTTTATTCCATGGCACTAAAACATTTTATGCGGAAGAGCGCTCTGTATTTTTATATGATGCATTAAGAAAATTCTAAAAAGTGTGTTTTTACATCTTATCTCGCTCCTTTCCCACGGCTCTCGGCCCCGCCCCTCTAGTCACACAGGGTTTCCTTTGGTCTTACAGTAGATTTACTTCAAAGTTCGTCTTGAGAGAGAGTTGTTGTCATGTAGGTCTAACAGCTGCACAAACAGTGTTTTCAACCACACAGTATCTTTGTTTGTTACAAATATTCAAATTATCACAGAAGTACTGAGATAAAAGTATATAGTTTATGATCAGATCACAGAGACAGAGCAACAACACCTGTTTTAATCATTCTCGGGGACTTTAATAAAGCAAATCTTTCCCGTGGACTGCCAAAATACAGACAGCATGTTACATGTCCCACCAGAGACAGTAATATACTGGACCATTGTTACTTGTCAATAAAGGATGCATATCGCTCGGTCCCCAGAGTAGCTGTAGGACTCTGACCACTGCCTGGTTAATCTTATACCGACTTACAGGCATAAACTTAAATCTGCTAAACTTGTAGTAAAGTCTGTAAAGAGATAGACCAACGAAACAGAGGGGGCATTACAAGCCTGTTTCGACTGAACTGATTGGAGTGTTTTTGAAGCTGCCACCAATGATCTGGATGAGCTCACGGAATCTGTAACATCATATATCAGTTTCTGTGAAGACATGTGCATTCCTACCAGGACTCATTTAACATTCAACAATGATAAGCCATGGTTTACAGCAAAACTTCGTCATCTTCGTCAGGCCAAAGAGGACGCCTACAAAAGGGGGGACAGAGTCTTGTACAATCAGG
>NW_015505191.1:2545082-2546204 GCF_001515645.1 Sinocyclocheilus grahami
CTCGCTCCTTTCCCACGGCTCTCGGCCCCGCCCCTCTAGTCACACAGGGTTTCCTTGGGTCTTACAGTAGATTTACTTCAAAGTTCGTCTTGAGAGAGAGTTGTTGTCATGTAGGTCTAACAGCTGCACAAACAGTGTTTTCAACCACACAGTATCTTTGTTTGTTACAAATATTCAAATTATCACAGAAGTACTGAGATAAAAGTATATAGTTTATGATCAGATCACAGAGACAGAGCAACAACACCTGTTTTAATCATTCTCGGGGACTTTAATAAAGCAAATCTTTCCCGTGGACTGCCAAAATACAGACAGCATGTTACATGTCCCACCAGAGACAGTAATATACTGGACCATTGTTACTTGTCAATAAAGGATGCATATCGCTCGGTCCCCAGAGTAGCTGTAGGACTCTGACCACTGCCTGGTTAATCTTATACCGACTTACAGGCATAAACTTAAATCTGCTAAACTTGTAGTAAAGTCTGTAAAGAGATAGACCAACGAAACAGAGTGGGCATTACAAGCCTGTTTCGACTGAACTGATTGGAGTGTTTTTGAAGCTGCCACCAATGATCTGGATGAGCTCACGGAATCTGTAACATCATATATCAGTTTCTGTGAAGACATGTGCATCCCTACCAGGACTCATTTAACATTCAACAATGATAAGCCATGGTTTACAGCAAAACTTCGTCATCTTCGTCAGGCCAAAGAGGACGCCTACAAAAGGGGGGACAGAGTCTTGTACAATCAGGTCAGAAACACACTGAATAAGGAGATTAGAGTGGCCAAGAGGAACTATGCTAAAAAGATAGAACACCAGTTTTCTGCCAATGACCCTGCATCAGTTTGGAAAGGCCTGAAAGATATCACCAACTACAAGACACCACCCCCCAGCACTGAGGCCAATCAACAACTTGCTGAAGACCTGAATGAGTTTTACTGTAGATTTGAAACTCCCAGTCTAACACCCACTCTGAACATCTCTCCACACAACCATCAACAACTCCTGCAACCCCCCTCTCCCCCACTCCTACATTTCAGATCAGTGAGGATGATGTGAGCCAGGTCTTCAGAAAGAACAAGAGAAGAAAAGCACCAGGCCCAGACAGTGTGACA
>NW_015505191.1:2546869-2553565 GCF_001515645.1 Sinocyclocheilus grahami
GTATCTAACAGTAGTTTTCAGGTACGGAAACTGAAAGTAGCTAATCAAATGTAAAACAACATTGCATATAATCTTCACTGTATAAATTTAATAAAGATTAATCATTATTAAGTTACAAAAGCTATTCAGTCAAGACCAATGAGAGATTTCAGTACACTGATACTGAACACATGCATTCTTACTAAGACATAACCTACTATGTTTGTTAGAATAATCGCCAAGACAGGTATGTTGACAATTCTTGTGTGAATTTGTCAGTTCAAATGCAAGACTCGAAAGAGAACTCAATATTTGCGCGCTGTACACGCGCTTCTGTGTGCGTGCTTCAGATGAGTGCACAAATCTTCTTAGAGCACGCACGCGAGTTCTCTTTCGCTGGAATATTAAAATTGGCAAGGCTTAAATGAGTTTAGTTAAAACACAGATAGCAATATGTGCTGTCATCTGTCTTATCTGCAATCGCGCGCTATCAGCACCCGGTTGATGATGGTGTAAATGACTGGTCATACAGAGCATACGGCACTCGGAAGTGAACAAAGTTTAGGGGAAGCCAGAATGCGTATCCATGTATTCACAGAAACATACATTAGCCTCTGTCTGTCTGTCTGTTTTATTTATTTTCAACAAACCATATTATATGCATATGCTTCGTCAGATATAAGATGAACTGCGGTGCAAGTGCATGCCGAACCGAGTGTGGAGAACTGTCGTGTCGAACTGCCGTACTGTGTGTGTGTGTCTCTATGCGCGCACATCGGGATAGTGCGCGATAGAGAGAGCAGAGGAGAATTGTAAACGCATGACCATGTAGAGACAGAAATGATATGCCGTCGTGTAAATAAGATAAATAACATAGGGCTATTTAGTTTTTTAAATAAAAGAACGAGGTATAGACCTGTTCTATAGGAAAGGAAACCTTAAATGACTTCTGTTGTGATCTGGCACTATAGAAAATAAAATTAACTTGACCTTCAAGGGGGGCGGGCGGCCAGGTAATCACAGAGGAGAGCGAGGACATCTCGATGGCACTGGGTCTCCTTTTGTGTGTATATTTTGCGTTTGAAATCCAGTATCCTACAGAACTGAAAAAGACACTGATCTATTTGGACTGTGTTGTTTTGAAATTGAAGGATGCAGCCGAACTTCCTGTCACTGTAAAAAGGGTGTACAACTCAATCTGTGAGTAGACTTGAGGAGTCAATATTCTCTCTTTCTTTCAGTTTTAGTTCCAGTTTCTATATTGTTTTTGAAATCCTGGAGGACTTACAAAAGACTTAAAAGCATAACAGTTTGCAAGTGGTTGTATTAAAAGCAATTGTGAAATTTCACTCACTCATTAATCTAATGTTAAAAACTCTAGATTTTCCAAATAAAGTAAAGAATGTATGTATAAAAAAAATAAAAAAACAGGACTCTTGTCTTCTTCAAAAATGTACATATTTCAAGCTTGTTGCATTCTTTTGTATGTGTATAAAAGGGGAGTATATTGTGTTGTATATGCATATTCCTTGACTTGTCAGCACTGGTTTTTATTTGCTGCTGATAGAAATAAATTAAAAGGTTTTGAAAGTGTAATGTATTTTGTTTCTCAGTAAGCATTTAATACAGGATTTTGAATCTTTAAAGCCACAATTTGGTAAGAAATTATTAATTATCATTCACCTTTTAAGTAAAAGTGTCATTTAGAAGCATATTGACTCATCTATAGTAGTATCTGGAAACCAATTTAAATAAATAAATAAAAATACAAAAATCAATTTCACATTACTTTACGAAACGCCAACATGTTGCACAGACTCAAAACAGTGTTGTGGCTGTATTTGGAATTTTTTTGTTGGCAAAATAAAGCAAAAACAGGCAATGTAGTGTCTAAAATGTAAGTCTCATAATATTACCTTCTTGTTTATTGAACTGTTGAATAAAATCACGTTTGTAATCATGCTGATTTTAGAGGTGAAAACTGGCAGGTTGATTTTGATTTACGGTCTTAAATATGTCCAGCGCTTTTTTTAAGTCTGGTCCCTGTTTTTATACAGTCTGGTCTGGTTCAGCGTTTATCGGGTTGTGCGTCAGTAATAATGGTCCGTGGGTAAACATGGTGTTCCGTATGTAGTTACAGTAAATGGACTAAACGAAGCCTAGAAGCAAATTGATTTTTTGTATTCGAGTTACTCAAGGTATTCGAGGAATCGTTTCAGCCCTAATAAAAACCCTTGAGCCACACCTTAAGACACAAAAAGATTCAGAAAAACTACATTAAAAGGTCAAAAGTCTTGATGTGTTTTTTTTATTATTGGATGAAATCTGTTAAAGTGCAATGTGCAAAAAGAGAGTGAGTGGGAGAGAGAGAGTATAAGCAAGCATCATACAGAGCAGATCCTGTGTGCTGAGGAAGAGCATCTCAAAGACCTTTCATTCTGCCTCTTTGAGCTGTAAGCTGACACCATGATCCTCCACAGCACAAGTCAATAACTTTGATGTTTGGCCTCACAGCCATGTCTAGAGAGAACTGAGCCATGACTGTAACCCATCTAATGTCTATGAAGAAAGAGAGACTCATTTGAGCAGCACGCTTCTGTCATGGGCTGGATAATGTCCTGTGAATTTCAATGAATTTCAATGTCTTCCAAAATATTACAATTTAATTTTGAAAGAAGCCATTTGAATAAAATTGAAAAAATCTGATATTATAATTAAAGCTGCAGTGTGTAATTTTTAAAAATGTTTAAAACTTTAAGCCTCAAAAGTAAAACAAATGAGATGTTCCTACTGGAACAAAAGGAAACATAAAAAATGCAGAATCACACAACTTAGAACTGCACCGGTCGCAAACTCAAGCTCTTAAAAACTGGTGAGAATACACTAGCCGACTTTGCCCTGAGGGTGTAAGAATGTTGAGGTTTCCATGGCAACAACCTCAGATCACCAGAAAGTACCCCGCTGTGATTAAACTGAAAGTCTATTACAGTATAATCACCAGGGCAACAATTCCACACAAAAGACGAGCATTAAATATGCTGTGGAAGCAAATTTAAAACCTTTCTTAAATCATGCAGCCTTTGCACTTGTCAAGATTAATTAATGAATCGCTTTAGCAAATTGTGGAAAAGCTGATGGCACAGCACAGCTCATACCCACTCATTATGGGGAAAATAGCCAGAATATATTAACTATTAAAAAGCAGCAGTGCAATTATTTGTGAATGCTGATATGCTCACACTGTTATTGTGCATCATTATACTCATGTTGGGTATTAAGGGATGTGCTGTTTTAATGAAATCCATTTGTGCAATACCAGTTAGTTTGTAGCTGACATTCATGCACAGTATCCAGGGAAAACTGGTGGTCACTGCTTTAGTACTTGGCTACTTCCTTCCAGACTATTTAAGGGCAGTGCGGTTTGAGGCCTGGGTGGTTTGGAACCTCTAATGTATAACCCAGTTTTATTGCGGTAGTGGGTTATGCTGATCTCTGAATTATATGGTCAGACCCAAAGGTTTTCAGTGCAGTCAAACAACCTTCTGAAAGCTCTTGGCGTCCTATGGTTCAGTGGTGCTAAAGCAGACTGTCATGTTCATTTGAAGAACCCATTGTCCATCCTTGTCAGGCATGCCATAAGAAAAGCTTTTTAGCTTCATTGAGTGTGTTTTCAAGATAGATGTTTGGCATTTTCATAAATAGACGCTTTTATTCAAAGTGATCTAAAGTGCAATCAATGTACACTACCATTCAAAAGTTTGAGGTCAATAACATTTAAAAAAAATATATATATATATTTTTTATTCAGCAAGCTTGCATTAATGGATGCATTAAATTAATTAAGAGTGACAGTAAAGACTTTTACAAATAAATGCTGTTCTTTTGATCTTTATATTGATCAAAGAATCCTGAAATAAATGCATTCACAAACACATTAAGCACAATAACCCTACCATAACTGTTTATAATCAATACAAAATTAATAAATCAAATAAAAAAAGGATATAAAAACAGAAAAAGTGCAAATTCACCACCACCACAAAACTCCAAATAGCAGCACCTGCTGCAGATGTCATGAATTTGAGTCTTTCTGTCTTACTCTCACTGTTATTTCAGGGTTTATTCACGCTGAGTGAAATAGGCACACTTCCCCTGGGTCATTAGAGGCAGGCCATAAATGAGCTGGTGTAATATTTGGGTATCTACTGATCTACTTTCACTCGAATACTGCCAGAGAAATACTATAAAAGCATCGGTCAACTCTCTTTTAATATTTCAGATAGGAACTGAAACTACTACTATCGATTTAAAAAGGTTTAAATGGCAGACTATTAATTGATTCTGTTATTGACTGTGGTGATGTTCCAGATAATATTGGATAATACCAAAAATACTTTGAGTTCCTGGAAATAATAATAACGAGTTCACACTGCATGATTTTCAAAGTCTTCGGATCATCGTTGTTTTCACACTGCACGACTATCTGGGGTAGCATTCAGTTGCTGCTGCGTTCACATTGCAGTGATTGCACGATGGATCTGCGACAGGAGGTTACACACTGCATGACTCTACAATAGGAAGAATCGCCGACAACTCTGTCTGGTCCGCAAACTACAGCCAAACGCACACGAGAAGTGATAAGGAAATAACGCAAGATCACGCTGATCAGTGTTGCCAACTCTCCCAGGATAAATAAGCAAACCCAGCTTCAAAAACAAGTCCAATATTATTATATTATTTATTATCATCAATATTATTTATTATCAGTTGTTTATTATCAATCAATGAGCCTGCAACATAGTAAACTGAAACCACTCGTGAGTTTGAAGAGCAAAAACAGAAGTTATTTTACAAAAATCTAATTGCAACCAAGTGGGAGGGCACACACTATCCGATCACCTAGCAGAATAGTTTTGGAGATGGAAAAGGAGAATAAAACAAAATAAGAGCACTAAAGGGGAGCTTTAATAGCCACATATTTATAATAAAATAAACTCGAACCATATGTATTTACTATTAGGCTATTACTGCTAGTGCTGGGCGGTATACCGGTTCATACCGAATACCGGTTTTTATTTTTGTTATGATATGAATTTTGAAAATACCGCAATAAAGTGCAATCAATGTACACTACCATTCAAAAGTTTGAGGTCAATAACATTTAAAAAAAATATATATATATATTTTTTATTCAGCAAGCTTGCATTAATGGATGCATTAAATTAATTAAGAGTGACAGTAAAGACTTTT
The DNA here is from genome assembly GCF_001515645.1 of Sinocyclocheilus grahami. NCBI lineage: Eukaryota > Metazoa > Chordata > Actinopteri > Cypriniformes > Cyprinidae > Sinocyclocheilus > Sinocyclocheilus grahami. Next base: position 2,552,099 of record NW_015505191.1, read on the forward strand.
ACAAATAAATGCTGTTCTTTTGATCTTTATATTGATCAAAGAATCCTGAAATAAATGCATTCACAAACACATTAAGCACAATAACCCTACCATAACTGTTTATAATCAATACAAAATTAATAAATCAAATAAAAAAAGGATATAAAAACAGAAAAAGTGCAAATTCACCACCACCACAAAACTCCAAATAGCAGCACCTGCTGCAGATGTCATGAATTTGAGTCTTTCTGTCTTACTCTCACTGTTATTTCAGGGTTTATTCACGCTGAGTGAAATAGGCACACTTCCCCTGGGTCATTAGAGGCAGGCCATAAATGAGCTGGTGTAATATTTGGGTATCTACTGATCTACTTTCACTCGAATACTGCCAGAGAAATACTATAAAAGCATCGGTCAACTCTCTTTTAATATTTCAGATAGGAACTGAAACTACTACTATCGATTTAAAAAGGTTTAAATGGCAGACTATTAATTGATTCTGTTATTGACTGTGGTGATGTTCCAGATAATATTGGATAATACCAAAAATACTTTGAGTTCCTGGAAATAATAATAACGAGTTCACACTGCATGATTTTCAAAGTCTTCGGATCATCGTTGTTTTCACACTGCACGACTATCTGGGGTAGCATTCAGTTGCTGCTGCGTTCACATTGCAGTGATTGCACGATGGATCTGCGACAGGAGGTTACACACTGCATGACTCTACAATAGGAAGAATCGCCGACAACTCTGTCTGGTCCGCAAACTACAGCCAAACGCACACGAGAAGTGATAAGGAAATAACGCAAGATCACGCTGATCAGTGTTGCCAACTCTCCCAGGATAAATAAGCAAACCCAGCTTCAAAAACAAGTCCAATATTATTATATTATTTATTATCATCAATATTATTTATTATCAGTTGTTTATTATCAATCAATGAGCCTGCAACATAGTAAACTGAAACCACTCGTGAGTTTGAAGAGCAAAAACAGAAGTTATTTTACAAAAATCTAATTGCAACCAAGTGGGAGGGCACACACTATCCGATCACCTAGCAGAATAGTTTTGGAGATGGAAAAGGAGAATAAAACAAAATAAGAGCACTAAAGGGGAGCTTTAATAGCCACATATTTATAATAAAATAAACTCGAACCATATGTATTTACTATTAGGCTATTACTGCTAGTGCTGGGCGGTATACCGGTTCATACCGAATACCGGTTTTTATTTTTGTTATGATATGAATTTTGAAAATACCGCAATACCGGTATATGTCACTTAAACAACGTTCGGAATGCGACACTGTTTGAAAGGGGTGTTGCACTGTGGTGAGGGAACAGCTGTATGTGTTACTAAGCGTGAAAGTTCCGAAACTGAAGCTGTAGAACTAATAGAATGTGATGACACAGAAGAACTCATCCACAATATCCACATTGCCCGCCACAAATATCCACCGCCCCCTGCCATCAGCTCCCGCGTCTC
>NW_015505191.1:2555659-2558443 GCF_001515645.1 Sinocyclocheilus grahami
CGAGGTCTGTCTTTCCCGGAGAAGTGTCGCCTCTCTCGGCGTCTGTTCTGTGCAGTGAGCGACAGAGAAGCAGCACATTCAGTTGGCTGCACCGCAGCTGACTCGTCAATAAATGAGTACAAAACAGCGTTTCCTAGGACCTGTCGCTTACTGATTGTTTGGAATTATAAATATGAGCGTAGTTCGTCTGTTAATATTACATGCACTTTTTTGTGTTGTTTTTTTTTTGTTTGTCACTCAGACGCAGGCAGTGCGCTGCATGAGACAAAAAAGTAATATAGCCAAAACAACCGCATAGCCGCTCTTTAGTGTAGATGCATGTTGATTTTATCAGACGATGCCGCGATTATAAATGAGAGTGATTCCTGGTTAACATGTATTAAAAGGGGTCGTGTTTAGTCACTATTTAGTGTGGTATTTTTTGACAATATTCACTCATCATGACAGTAAAATAGGGCATTCTAAGTCAATATACTGCAGTATTTCCTCTCTCAATCAGTAGAAAACATGGTTAACATCCGGTCATGCATGAAAAAAAAAATACCGTCTTGTACCGTGAAACGGGTATAATTTTGAAAAATACTGTGATATAAATTTTTGGTCATACCGCCCAGCACTAATTACTGCTCAATTATTTATTGATTTAATGATTAATGCATTATAAAAATATTTTACAAATGAAATAAGGTCCCTTTCCTCCCCTGCACCTTTCACCTTCTCCCATGTCAACAATATATTGGGAAAAAACAGCGACCATAAATGTAAAGAAACGAGGTTGCTTGTCAGGTTTTCCTAACAAGCAAACATTTTTTTTTTACTTATTTTAACATATTTATATCATGTTTTTTTAAATAAGCCCAAAAAACCGCAACCCGCGAAGCACAAAGTCACTTGATATGTGGTCTAAAAGTCCTCCCTGAACACACTATAACAAAGATGACTTCCTTGTTAACAACATCTGCTGGGAAAATTTTATATACATAAATCTAAGTACTTGAAAGTGAAAGCAACGTTTTGTGCATTTTATAATGAGCTTATTTCTTATAAAAAGCCCTCAAAGTCATGAAAAAGAAAAATGCAATAGCCTAAATCTTTTGTCCTTTATAGAAGAATATGATTTACAGGAAAAACCCTAGCCCCCTTTTATGTTTAATTTTATTTTTTTATTATGTATATGTATATATACAGTGGGGCAAAAAAGTATTTAGTCAGCCACCAATTGTGCAAGTTCTCCCACTTAAAAAGATGAGAGAGGCCTGTAATTTTCATCATAGGTATACCTCAACTATGAGAGACAAAATGAGAAAATAAAATCCAGAAAATCACATTGTAGGATTTTTAAAGAATTAATTGGTAAATTCCTCGGTAAAATAAGTATTTGGTCACCTACAAACAAGCAAGATTTCTGGCTCTCACAGACCTGTAACTTCTTCTTTAAGAGGCTCCTCTGTCCTCCACTCGTTACCTGTATTAATGGCATCTGTTTGAACTCATTATCAGTATAAAAGACACCTGTCCACAACCTCAAACAGTCACACTCCAAACTCCACCATGGCCAAGACCAAAGAGCTGTCAAAGGACACCAGAAAAAAAATTGTAGACCTGCACCAGGCTGAGAAGACTGAATCTGCAATAGGTAAGCAACTTGGTGTGAAGAAATCAACTGTGGGAGCAATTATTAGAAAATGGAAGACATACAAGACCACTGATAATCTCCCTCGATCTGGGGCTCCACGCAAGATCTCACCCCGTGGGGTCAAAATGATCACAAGAACTGTGAGCAAAAATCCCAGAACCACACGGGGGAACCTAGTGAATGACCTGCAGAGAGCTGGGACCAAAGTAACAAAGGCTACCATCAGTAACACACTGCACCGCCAGGGACTCAAATCCTGCAGTGACAGACGTGTCCCCCTGCTTAAGCCAGTACATGTCCAGGCCCGTCTGAAGTTTGCTAGAGAGCATTTGGATGATCCAGAAGAGGATTGGGAGAATGTCATATGGTCAGATGAAACCAAAATAAAACTTTTTGGTAAAAACTCAACTTGTCATGTTTGGAGGAGAAAGAATGCTGAGTTGCATCCAAAGAACACCATACCTACTGTGAAGCATGGGGGTGGAAACATCATGCTTTGGGGCTGTTTTTCTGCAAAGGGACCAGAACGACTGATCCGTGTAAACGAAAGAATGAATGGGGCCATGTATCATGAGATTTTGAGTGAAAACCTCCTTCCATCAGCAAGGGCATTGAAGATGAAACATGGCTGGGTCTTTCAGCATGACAATGATCCAAAACACACCGCCCGGGCAACGAAGGAGTGGCTTCGTAAGAAGCATTTCAAGGCCCTGGAGTGGCCTAGCCAGTCTCCAGATCTCAACCCCATAGAAAATCTTTGGAGGGAGTTGAAAAGCCGTGTTGCCCAGCGACAGCCCCAAAACATTACTGCTCTAGAGGAGATCTGCATGGAGGAATGGGCCAAAATACCAGCAACAGTGTGTGAAAACCTTGTGAAGACTTACAGAAAAAGTTTGACCTCTGTCATTGCCAACAAAGCGTATATAACAAAGTATTGAGATGAAATTGTTATTGACCAAATACTTATTTTCCACCATAATTCTTTAAAAATCCTACAATGTGATTCTCTGGATTTTTTTTTCTCATTTTGTCTCTCATAGTTGAGGTATACATATGATGAAAATTACAGGCCTCTCTCATCTTTTTAAGTGGGAGAACTTGCACAATTGGTGGCTGACTAAATACTTTTTTTACCCACTGTATATATA
>NW_015505191.1:2560389-2563520 GCF_001515645.1 Sinocyclocheilus grahami
CGTCTGGCACTGCAGGGTTTGAGTCCCTGGCGGCGCAGTGTGTTACTGATTTTGTTACTTTGGTCCCAGCTCTCTGCAGGTCATTCACTAGGTCCCCCTGTGTGGTTCTGGGATTTTTGCTCACAGTTCTTGTGATCATTTTGACCTCACGGGGTGAGATCTTGCGTGGAGCCCCAGATCGAGGGAGATTATCAGTGGTCTTGTATGTCTTCCATTTTCTAATAATTGCTCCCACAGTTGATTTCTTCACACTAAGCTGCTTACCTATTGCAGATTCAGTCTTCCCAGCCTGGTGCAGGTCTACAATTTTGTTTCTGGTGTCCTTTGACAGCTCTTTGGTCTTGGCCATGGTGGAGTTTGGAGTGTGACTGTTTGAGGTTGTGGACAGGTGTCTTTTATACTGATGACAAGTTCAAACAGATGCCATTAATACAGGTAATGAGTGGAGGACAGAGGAGCCTCTTAGAGAAGAAGTTACAGGTCTGTGAGAGCCAGAAATCTTGCTTGTTTGTAGGTGACCAAATACTTATTTTACCGAGGAATTTACCAATTAATTCTTTAAAAATCCTACAATGGGATTTTCTGGATTTTTTTTTCTCACTTTGTCTCTCATAGTTGAGGTATACCTATGATGAAAATTACAGGCCTCTCTCATCTTTTTAAGTGGGAGAACTTGCACAATTGGTGGCTGACTAAATACTTTTTTGCCCCACTGTATATCTTCATGCACCTGTTCTGTATATTCTAATGCAAAAATGTGCTGATATTGCCATGTTGTTTGTACATGAAATTGCTTAATAAAAATAAATAAATATATATAAAAAAATGCAAAAAACATCCTTCCCGAACTTCCCCTCTGCCCTGTATCTTGCTCTCTCATTGGCTGTAGGTCATCGCCGATGTATTTTTCAGTCAGAACTCATTTCACACAGCAGGATTTTGAATCGCCGACAGGTCCAGATATTTAGCATGCCAAATATTTCACAGGCGTTGGCGAATCTCTCAGATCGCGTCTTGGATAATTTACACTGCGTGATTGTCACACGCATGAACGAGCACCGGTTTGCCTCCGATTTCGGGCATTTGTTGGCGATTACGCAAAACCTGTCGGCGAGTGAAAATCAGGGCTAAAATCATGCAGTGTGAACTCTGCATAACCCAGAGTATCAGACATATAGTAAAACAGTGGATGACAGTATCTAGCTTAATTAGGGTGGTCTGAAGTGCCCTCATTCACTGGGATATTTTAGGGGCATATTTCTGATGAAGGAACTGTATGTTTGAACCTCAACTAGAACCAGGGTCGACCAATATGTGTTTTTCAGGGCCGATGCCGATACCGATTATTACAGACCAAGTAGACCGATAACCGATATTTTGAGCCGATATATATGTCTGGTGTAAAAATGAAAATTAATGTCAAAATTAAGAATAGCAAGGGTGCTGACAAAAATTGCCTTCCCTGGTGTTGGTTGCACTTCTTACTCTTGTCTTCTTCCGTGCATCCATCGACAATAAGGGTAATATAAAGAGAGAGTTAAAAGTGGGGTCACTGTATGAGCTTGGGGAAATGTAAGTATTTGGCTTCAATAATTTACATGTTAGAAATGTATGTGTAATAGCATAACCTCTCATAATTCTTCATGAATTCTTTTCTGATGACTAAATCATAACTTACAAGAGGTGACTATTCAACTCATCATGTAATGCACATCAATTGATTAACTTAAAAAGCACAATGTATATAATAAGTGTAAATAATTTAATTGTCTTCATAGCTCCATTTTAGAAGTTGTTAAGAAGACAGCAACTATAATGAAACTATAACACTAATAGCCTATTTTAGGCAAACTTGGTTCAAAAGCCTATTGAAATGTCTCAATTTTTGTCATCCTAATCTTAGCCTACTGTGGCGGTGTAAGGAAGATCCGCCCCTTCCGTGCCCATATCGGGATGGTGAACAATTAGACGGAAATTATAAAAAGGAAGTAAGAATAGAAAAAAGAGAGAGATGGTAAACACCAAGAGGGAGTTGAGCAAGCCACACAATGGATGCGAGTCTCACCTGAGGAGTTAATCGGCAGGAGCGAGACGCACGCTGTATTTGGTCGGGGTGAGTGCGGAAATGTAGATCCACCGGCTGCAGAGAGTGTGACGAACTGCTGAAGGAATTCACAAGATTGCCATTCCATTGGGTTTTGCTACTCCGGAGAAAACGCTGCCTACCACGGAACTTTTCCCAGCCAGTCATGGTCAGCGGTATTTTACACGCACGCACTAACACACAAACACACCAAGGCACCTAATCGCACGCACTTCGTCAACCACACATTCGCGATTCGCTCTAAGTGAATGACCTATGTGAACGACTCGTACTACTGACCTTCATTTAATTTCCCTTTCAGTTTAAATATAACTTTTGTTGGTTGAGAGTATAGAATTAACTAATCCTGTTTTTTCCCCCCTTCTTTTATGGACTGTTGATGAGTGTTTTATTTTGGAGAGACTGCTTCGGATCTGCTGATCTTGTTTACTTTATTCATGTGTCGGGAAAACGCCGCCAAGGGGGCTAACAGTTACTCAATTTATTTAATTATGCTTGTATTGAAAACCTTGTCGTTTGCAATTATGTTTTTGCTTTGTTTGTTTTTTACCTTGTGTTTATTTGAGTCTTTGATTTGCTTCCAAAGTTGTGTATGAAGAGGGAAAAAAAGAATGAATTCTTTCAAACTGCAAACTGTTGTTTGTCTTCCATACAATGTGCAAGGAATCTATTTAGTTTTTTTGTAACTGTGGTTTAAAATCTCCCTGAGCTATCACGGTATTTTGACATTTATTTGGTGACAGGCCAAATCCTGTCTGGTGCCCGAACTATAATATAGATACCTTTCCAAATTGTCACTTGGGTGCGCCACCGTTACTCTACGTGACAATATCTTAATCTTGGCCTATGTGACCGTAATTTCCATTAGTTTTAATTTACAGTGCAGTGCAAATGAAGGCATAAAACATTGATTTCATTTATCTTACAATCAAATTAGTTAAACTCTATTCTTGGAAAACAAAGAGGTTTACTATTAAAATTAAAACATGGAAGAAATAGCGTATTGTGTGATTATTCTTTTAAACAA
>NW_015505191.1:2563990-2611483 GCF_001515645.1 Sinocyclocheilus grahami
GCACCTAATCGCACGCACTTCGTCAACCACACATTCGCGATTCGCTCTAAGTGAATGACCTATGTGAACGACTCGTACTACTGACCTTCATTTAATTTCCCTTTCAGTTTAAATATAACTTTTGTTGGTTGAGAGTATAGAATTAACTAATCCTGTTTTTTCCCCCCTTCTTTTATGGACTGTTGATGAGTGTTTTATTTTGGAGAGACTGCTTCGGATCTGCTGATCTTGTTTACTTTATTCATGTGTCGGGAAAACGCCGCCAAGGGGGCTAACAGTTACTCAATTTATTTAATTATGCTTGTATTGAAAACCTTGTCGTTTGCAATTATGTTTTTGCTTTGTTTGTTTTTTACCTTGTGTTTATTTGAGTCTTTGATTTGCTTCCAAAGTTGTGTATGAAGAGGGAAAAAAAGAATGAATTCTTTCAAACTGCAAACTGTTGTTTGTCTTCCATACAATGTGCAAGGAATCTATTTAGTTTTTTTGTAACTGTGGTTTAAAATCTCCCTGAGCTATCACGGTATTTTGACATTTATTTGGTGACAGGCCAAATCCTGTCTGGTGCCCGAACTATAATATAGATACCTTTCCAAATTGTCACTTGGGTGCGCCACCGTTACTCTACGTGACAATATCTTAATCTTGGCCTATGTGACCGTAATTTCCATTAGTTTTAATTTACAGTGCAGTGCAAATGAAGGCATAAAACATTGATTTCATTTATCTTACAATCAAATTAGTTAAACTCTATTCTTGGAAAACAAAGAGGTTTACTATTAAAATTAAAACATGGAAGAAATAGCGTATTGTGTGATTATTCTTTTAAACAAAAGTTGTAATAATTGTAGTAGTAGTGGTAGCTAAACCAAACTTTTATTTTGACGGGTTGCCATGAGGACCTTTTAAGTTTCTGTAGCCTATGTACATGATAGTTTTACTCAAATGAAACGGTCAAATGCTCATGAATTAACTCTCAGAGCAGTTCTGGGGATGTTGTTCATGTATTTGTCCACATTTAGTGAGACCGCAGATGCTGAAAACACCGCGAGCGTCACACACTTCAGTATGAATATATGTGTGTAGTAAACAAAACCGTGCGTCTGTGCCATTCACATATAGAGAGACACGCAGAACAAGCAGGATTCATATTTAAATAGTCTTTTTGCAGCTTAATATTTACAGATACTGGTCCATAGCGCAAGTCGATTTAAGTGTACTGACCTACTTTTGACTAATTCATCCAAACTTTGACAAATTCCATGACATTCCGCGTTATACAGTAAATTCCATTTAGGCTATATGACTGGATTCCGCGATTCTGTCTGCGTTTTCCCCATCGCGGAAACCATAAATAGATATTTGAGGTGTTTTGCAACTTCAGTGATGTAGATTGTGATTTATTGCAACTTCAGCAACGTCTGCTGCTGCCTTAAAGAGACAACTGATGCGTGGTCACTGAAGCAGCTCCAGTTAGCAAGCGCTTTCAGTGTGAGAGTGCAAAACCTTCAGTGCCTTTAGCCTTCCACGTTGATTGGTCAGACTCGTGACTCACAACAAATCAGATGGGCAGTGGGCGGAGATTGCTCTAGGCCACAGAGTGGTGAGTTCCGACAGGCTGGATCAGAGCCAAATAGTGTGTTTCAAAATAAAATTATTTTATCTGCAAATCGGTTTTGAAAATGACCGATACCGATAATCATTAAAAATGCTTAATATCGGTGCCGATAATTGGTCAACCCCTACTAGAAATGCTAAAAACTAATAAACTAATGTAAACTACATTATACATACTCCGGAAAAACATCACCAGAAACATAACACAGCCCCATTCAAGAGACTGACAATTGACAATGGATGCTCTTTTATTCCTCATTCAAAGGAAACTGCATTTTATCTCTTTAAACAGTTGTAGCCTTCTGATCTGAAGCAACTAACCCAAGCTTCCGGACCACAACCAAGAGCCAAACGTTGTTTGTCCAATAGTAGGAAAACACAATCAACCAGCAGAAGTACAAGTAGCATGCCAAGTGACTTGGGGTGTGAAAGAGATTCCAGTACAAGCCCATCCTGATAAAAAAAAAAGCATAAGATTTAAAAATCCCTGTTTACACAGTAAAAATGCTGATTGTGTGGAGGGCAGTGGGAGACCTGACAGAACAAAGCCACACTGTGCTTGGAGCAGAGCTGGAGACTTTTAATAACCTCTTCTGTCTACAGGCCAGAGCTGGCGAGAATGAGTACATAGAGCTGTCGAGGAGAGAATGAGAAGACTAAAAGGCAGGAAATTATAGAAAGGAAGTGGATGAATGATCGTCAAAGGGGGTCTAAGTTGACTTTTACTGATGATCAAGAGCATATAAATACATAAACAGATTGATAAACCTACTAAATGTTTTAACTAATCTAAAAAATTAAAAGAGATTTTTGTGAATTTTGACTCCTAAAATATTGTCGTGTCGTGGACAAGAAACATGTCAGACTACATGTTGCTTCCCAACCATTCATCGCGTGCCGTCTTTAACGATGTGCGTGATGTCATTGAGAAGGCGGAACTAGCGACTGACTTCCGAAAACAAGAGTGTAAAGGTAGTCCCTCGATGGCACATCATACAGGCAGGAGTACTGTTGCCACAGCCCCACGAACCTTTCCTCCATCTCATAATTCCACCTAGCAGCACCATCATCTCTCTTTCGTTTTGCCATGTTTGAAACTTGTGTATGAAAGAGCTTCTGTGATGCTATTGATCAACCTCACCAACGTGACAGAACTCGTCGTGGACGACGGGAAAAAAATTCAACATGCTAGTCTTTCTATCGTGATGTTGTGAAGCATCGCAGACGCGGAATCGGTTGTCGTCCACTATGACACATTACACGTGCTGAAATGATGGAATCTTGCGTCCCGACCACCATTGTTGTTTACGAATCCCCACGACACCCTACGTCAAGCAATGTAGAGGATCACACTAGGAACAAAGTTAAAATTTCTTCTCCCTGAAAAACTTTGTATTATAATTTCCATTCTAATATTTGCACTCACCTGGAGGCACTCAGTGAGGGGACCTTTATTTGAATGTTTAATTTATATGAGATTAAAGTCTGCTGGGTGCTCTGCATTAATGCCACAGTGGTCGACTTGAGGTTCATGCTGATTCGAGGGGCTGCAGCTGTTCATAAAGCTAAACAGGACAGTGAATGAGTTGGATCTGAGCCAATTTATCTGTGCAAACCCCACAGACAGGATTAGTGCTTTCTTTCTCTCCACAATTTTCTAACGTCTAGCCAGACATCAGAGCACATTGAGGAACCAACTAGGCTTAGACAAGAAGAAAGTTAAACATTTTTGTTCCCACCCATAGTCACTTTAAAACTTCTTTCTACAAAAGTGAACAGAAGAAGCATTTAGCAGTGTGTGATGAGCAATGTTTTTTCCTCCCCATAAAAAATATAAACCCTTGCAGTGCAGAGATCTTATTTTTCCTTTGGCAAGCATCACATTTTTTGCCTGGCTTTTGATTAGGTCACACAGCAGGCTAAACTAATCCTCTTCACAGGCAAGAGATATCAGCAGCCAAGTCATTTCATCTTATCCAAATAAAAACAGAATTGGAAAATGGCAAATGGAAAAAAGGAAAGAAGTAATCTCATACGCTATATAGTAAAGAGTGCTCTAAGGGTGTGTTATAGCTTTGTGTAGTTAGGCTCACGCTGCTGGGTGTCAGTGTCTTCACACTTCTGGTTGGATGGGAATGAAATCCTCTGTAACAAGATTAGTAAGAAGCACAACTGGGCTCAACCACCATTGTGTGTGGTCGACTGATATAGTCACTACAATTCAGAGTTTTGATGACTACTCTAAAATGTGGAAATAGATATTAGAGCTGTTGATTTAACACGTTTATCAGTGGTGCATCATCCCAGTATGATTTATTCCAGTATAACAAAAGGAAAAATATTAAGACTTGAAACATTTTAAATGAAGATAATTGAAACCGGAAGAGCTAGAACTTTGGATATACAAAGCAAGCAGCGCTCATTACTGACGGACTTGTGTGGCTAAGTGGCAAATGGCATTGGCATGGTCAGCCCTTGGGTCTTCTTGTGGATAAAGAAAGAAAGAAAGAAATGGACAGAATGATAACGATGATAATGATAGAATGAAAGTGTTTGTGCATTCCCTCTTTACTCCATCATTGGTTGGCTTACATCAGTTCCGTTTTTTTTCTTGTGCACTCATTCGTTAAGGTGAATAGCCAATCAGAGTTCCTTTTCTCGTCAATGAGCTCAGCGATTGAAATTCAAGAGATTGGGGCAAAAATACCCCTGTATATGTTTTTGTCTCACATTTACAACATATAACATAGTTAAGCAATATCTCGTAAGCAACAAGTGCAATATCACAGAAGTGCTGTTTGTGTCCCAAATAGGAGTACAAATGTGATATTAATTTTATACAACAGTTCAATAAATAAGAATTTAATATTGTGTTATATTTTAGACATTGTATTGTCTATTTTTGCTCAATTTTGCCAATGAAAATATTAGCTATACAGCCACAGCAGAACTTGTTTGTCTCACAACCATCTGCTGGTGTGCCCATGACAGCCACCAGAGGGCACTCTTCCCTGACTGTTATCTGTTTGTTGTGGACTTCAGTTCCCATTACCCTTTGCATAGACTATCAGGCCTCAGTGCTTTCAGCTGTGTGCAATTAACCTTGTTAGATATCCTATATATATATATACACACACACACACACACACACCGTAGCTGCATCCCAATTCATAGGCTACGTCCTTCGAAGTATGCATTTGAAGGCAGATTGCATCATGGTGGCGTGACGAAGGCTGTCCCAATTCAAAGACCGCATCCTACGAAGGCTGCATTTGAAGGCAGATTGGGTCACGGCGGCGCGGTGAAGACCGTCCCAATTCACGATGCATCCTCCGAAGGCTGCATTTGAAGGGCGATTGTGTCATGACGAAGACTGTCGCAATTCGAACGCGACTTCAAATGCGCCCTCTGTTTCCCAGGAAAATTAAGGATACAACAGATGGATCCTTCGCAGCCTACCCTATCCCAGAATTCATAGAGCGCCGGTGACGACGGGACTTTTATTCAAACAAATAGCGAATGACAGTTCTGTGGCGGCCGACGAATACACTTATAAAGTGTATCTTTTAATTTACTCAAATAGCTAGTGAAACAAATGTTAAAGGTCAGGGGTCTTAAAAATGTGAACTTAAACTAACAATACCACTGCACAGATTCATTTGTTAGGTGGTCTGAGGCAAAAGTTCTTGTATTTATTCAATTGAGGGCTGAATTTGATAATTCCTTTTACTTGGGGCAAAAACTCTGCCATTGTGGCTCGGAGGTAAGGCATTAGCCATCTGTAATATTTCCACTAGGGCCTCTTGTGTTCACAACAATTAGCCCTCACCCATATATAAAGCCCACAACAATAAGACAAGTAGGCCTATGAGGATATTTAATAAGTAGACAAGACTCGCTTATATTTTTATTTTTTCATTTTTTTTTCATTTTGTTTTGAGTGCTGTCCTGCAAGATATGTCCACAAATGTTTTAGGCAAACTTGATGATGCAGAAATATGATTTCTGAAGTATTTTGTATGCACGCCCTGCTGTCATATTTTCTAACCTTAAGATTGCAGCCTTGTCTTGATAATTTTCTTTCATTTTTCTCTTTTAGGACAGTTCTGGAGAAAATGGTGCTGCTGGGAAACTTAAAAATGAATTGAACCCTGCTGTCATATTTTCTAACCTTAAGATTGCAGCCTTGTCTTGATAATTTTCTTTAATTTTTCTCTTTTAGGACAGTTCTGGAGAAAATGGTGCTGCTGGGAAACTTAAAAATGAATTGAATGAAGTTGTTTATTACTTTTGTAATTTAAGTTATTTGTAAATGAAGCAAAGTCATTTCTGTGCATTGTTTTAGTTGAAACTTCTAAAAAGGCAAGTAGTTGTTCTGGGAATTGTTATAATTTGTAAATGACAGAAATTCTTCTATACATTTTTTTTTTTGCCTCTGAATAACATTTGCAAATGAAAATAAATTGTTCTATACTAAAAGTGCTTTTTACAACTAATTACAAAATAACTTAAATTCAACATCAGAAAAACATCAAAATTTAATTAACAATACATAGAACAGATTGGATTGGATTGGATGGAAAGTCCAAAAAATTATGTACGCTTTCATTCAGCTGAGCAGTGAGACCCTGGTGTAGCTGCTGGACCTGGACGGGCTGCCATAGAGAACCTGGTGCGGCCTCTGCCAGTGGAACATAATCTGGGATAGTCTCCAGAGTGTTTGAGTGCATATTTCCACTGTCCAGCACTGGGACGTTCAGCTTTATCCTGCAGTACAGGGGTCTGGTTTGATTTAAGGAAATGTGGAAAGGACTAATTGTGTAGAGCTATGACAAAGTAATTGGTGGAAGAAATTTGACTTACTTTACTAAAGTATTTTCTAGGGATGCACGATATATCGGCCACCATATTGGTATCGGCCGATAAATGCTCATTTTTTCTGTTATCGGTATCGGCCTGATAAGAAAATTTGGCCGATATCTTAAAGGCGATAAATAATGCATTATTTTCTTCAGAGACACTTCAGATGCGCGCTGTTCGTTTGCAGCCTTTTGTGCAATTGTACGTTGTAATATTGTGTTTATTTGATGTATATCTGATTTATCTCATATAGAATGCATTTGATTAAGTTAAAAGAGCGCTTCAGTTTACCGGTGATCGTCTTTAGCTCAGCGCACGCAGCTAAAACAGCAGTGCACAACATTAATAACTATGATTGGGAATGTTGTGTATATAACATTCTAATGAGAACATTATTATAATAAAATGTTGTGCATTCTTTGGGTTTAGTTGCTGTGTTTCAGCGCGTTGATATGGGAAGAGCGCATCCACAACAGGATCACACATTCTGACTATAGCACGCAATAACTGCATCATTTTGTACATATATAAGTTGTAATATTATGTTTATGTTGTATTAATATTAATCTCAGGATGCATTTCCTTGAGTTAAATAAGCTGCCAGCAAAACGCTTCAGTTTACCATGTTCATTCAGCTCTTCAGCTTCAGCACGCGCAGCTCAAACGGCTGCTATTTAAAACAGTGGTATTAATTTGTTACTTTTTCAAAATCATTGATACATTATTAATAACAACAACCACTTGTATTTTTCTCTTATTATTTTCATCAACAATATGGTTTAGTAATTAAAATCATTTAATTATTGTCCGTGCAGAGGCTATTCTGTTTTATTGATCTGTGGCGCATTCATTTTGATTCTTTACACGTGTAATGATGTCCAGTGACTTTGTGTTCACAACAATTAGCCCTCACCCATATATAAAGCCCACAACAATAAGACAAGTAGGCCTATGAGGATATTTAATAAGTAGACAAGACTCGCTTATATTTTTATTTTTTCATTTTTTTTTCATTTTGTTTTGAGTGCTGTCCTGCAAGATATGTCCACAAATGTTTTAGGCAAACTTGATGATGCAGAAATATGATTTCTGAAGTATTTTGTATGCACGCCCTGCTGTCATATTTTCTAACCTTAAGATTGCAGCCTTGTCTTGATAATTTTCTTTCATTTTTCTCTTTTAGGACAGTTCTGGAGAAAATGGTGCTGCTGGGAAACTTAAAAATGAATTGAATGAAGTTGTTTATTACTTTTGTAATTTAAGTTATTTGTAAATGAAGCAAAGTCATTTCTGTGCATTGTTTTAGTTGAAACTTCTAAAAAGGCAAGTAGTTGTTCTGGGAATTGTTATAATTTGTAAATGACAGAAATTCTTCTATACATTTTTTTTTTTGCCTCTGAATAACATTTGCAAATGAAAATAAATTGTTCTATACTAAAAGTGCTTTTTACAACTAATTACAAAATAACTTAAATTCAACATCAGAAAAACATCAAAATTTAATTAACAATACATAGAACAGATTGGATTGGATTGGATGGAAAGTCCAAAAAATTATGTACGCTTTCATTCAGCTGAGCAGTGAGACCCTGGTGTAGCTGCTGGACCTGGACGGGCTGCCATAGAGAACCTGGTGCGGCCTCTGCCAGTGGAACATAATCTGGGATAGTCTCCAGAGTGTTTGAGTGCATATTTCCACTGTCCAGCACTGGGACGTTCAGCTTTATCCTGCAGTACAGGGGTCTGGTTTGATTTAAGGAAATGTGGAAAGGACTAATTGTGTAGAGCTATGACAAAGTAATTGGTGGAAGAAATTTGACTTACTTTACTAAAGTATTTTCTAGGGATGCACGATATATCGGCCACCATATTGGTATCGGCCGATAAATGCTCATTTTTTTTTAATTATTTAGATCTAGAATTATTTATGTTGTATCCTTATAAAAAAATAAGTTTTTCTTTTTTTAATAAATCTGCAAAAATGTCAACAATGCCGTGTTTTTCTGTCAATATGGGGTGCTGTGTGTACATTAATGAGGAAAAAAAATGAACTTAAATGATTTTAGCAAATGGCTGCAATATAACAAAGAGTGAAAAATTTAAGGGGGTCTGAATACTTTCCGTACCCACTGTATATAAGTTGTAATATTATGTTTATTTTGTATTAATATTAATCTCAGGATGCATTTCCTTGAGTTAAATAAGCTGCCAGCAAAACGCTTCAGTTTACCATGTTCATTCAGCTCTTCAGCTTCAGCACGTGCAGCTCAACGGCTGCTATTTAAAACAGTGGTATTAATTTGTTATTTTCAAAATCATTGATACATTATTAATAACAACAACCACTTGTATTTTTCTCTTATTATTTTCATCAACAATATGGTTTAGTAATTAAAATAATTTAATTATTGTCCGTGCAGAAGCTATTCCGTTTTATTGATCTGTGGCGCATTCATTTTGATTCTTTACACGTGTAATGATGTCCAGTGACTTGTTTGCATTATTTATGCATTATTTTATTTATTTGTAAGACTTTTTTATGACTAAATTTGGTAATGGGAGAGTAAAAATATTTTTAAAACGTACACCGTTCAAACTAGGCTGCTTATGTTGAAGTGTTTGGGATGTGGCTTTTAATGATGAGACCTTTTTTGTAATCAGGCTCTCAAAAAGTATATAACAATTTGGATATAGATTTATCGGCCAACATATCGGTTATCGGCTTTCAAAAATAAAGAATAATCGGTTATCGGTATCGGCCAAAATTTTCATATCGGTGCATCCCTAGTATTTTCAGTAACTACTAATAGTGCATTGAAGAAAAAATGCATGCATTTAAAACCTTAAGTAAAAGTATTATCCTTCATACTGTAATGTACTTAAGGTATGAAGAGTAAAAGTAGCCTATGTATTCTGCAGGAAAACTTTATATATGATGGTCTTGCATTGATATTACTGCTGCTATCACTTACTGCTGTGTACTGTTGCATTTTACTTCTGAATATGTTCAAGGTTGTTACATTTAAAATACTTTATATAGGCCTACTGTTGGGCAGTTTAATGTACAACAGTGCATGATATTGTGAAGGACCATGCTTTTGTATTGTAGTTGTCCTGTGAGGAAAAAAAAACTCAGTACTTCTCATTTGTATGTGAATACTTAAGGAAAGTATTTCGTTACACTCCACCACTTTGTTATTTTGCAGATGAAACGAACAAAGTTTATTGCTAGAATGTTAACAAACAGTTGCTACAACTGCGAACCATATCAAGGCTGCTTCCGAAGCACTCGGACCGGTCTAGCCTACGGCGGACTCTTCTTGTTGCCTAGCAACTTTGTCAGCTGCCGTTGACTAGCGGCAGTAGCATTTGTAAGTTAACTTTTTATATTAAGCTGCATAAAACTAAACCGGGTTGAAAACCTGTTTAAATATGTTTACCATGGTCCATTTATGTACATAATAATCAATAATAGAATAAACAACATAAAATCACATTTTGGTAAGATATAAATAGACATTTAATTGCTTTATATTTTCCATTTTTTCATGTCATTAAAATATTCAAGTAATTGAAACCCAATACTTACATTTAAAGTGTAATTAGGTAATTAAAAGTCAAAAACTAACAATTCAGGCTCCAGTTATTTTAATTTTCATTAACATTATGGCAGCTCTCTTCTCGCATCGTTGCTATGCGACAGGAGCGGCAATCGGGAACACCTGCTGGCGCACTCAGGAAATCCTACGAAAGAAGACCTCGTTGGCCACATCCTTTGAAGGACCCGTCCTCAGAAGGATGCGGTCTTTGAATTCGGACACAGCTTGTGTTCTGTTAGCCTTTGCTTGCTACAGTATCGTGTATTTGTCACTCCATCTCCTCTGAGTTGGGATTCTGGACTTCTGGGGCTTTGTCAGGTATCTCCATCATCATACTCAGTGGGCAACATCAGGCCTATCAGAACCCTTCCGCAGGGATTTTCCCACCAGCCCTGGCCTTCTGACTCCCATTGAGAAGCGAAGG
Source organism: Sinocyclocheilus grahami (assembly GCF_001515645.1). Classification (NCBI taxonomy): domain Eukaryota; kingdom Metazoa; phylum Chordata; class Actinopteri; order Cypriniformes; family Cyprinidae; genus Sinocyclocheilus; species Sinocyclocheilus grahami. The sequence continues at coordinate 2,574,491 of NW_015505191.1, forward strand.
TAAAGAAGGAGGAGGGCCGCTAAGTCCACTCCGGTCAATCCAGAGCCCACTCCAGAGGAGGCTGTTTCAGAATCTCTTCACAAGATGGCCGTCAGCCCAGAGTCTCGTCACAAGTTGGCTGCTATGGATGTCATGCTTCAGTCTTCAGCCGTCATGGATGTCATGCCACAGTCTTCAGCCCTCATGGATGCCACTCCTGTGTTCCATGTCACTGTGAACGTTGCATCTGAAGACACTCAGGCTTTCTTAAGACACATAGGGCAGATCTCTAATCACTGCTGATGTTGTCCAGAGCAGCTATTATATTAAGGGCTTCTGCAAGGACCTGGAGCCCTCAAAAGCCCACTCCAGAGCCCGCTCAAGTCTATGAGTTCACTCCCGAGTCCGCTCCAGTCTACGAGTCCACTCCAGAGCCCACTCAAGTCTACGAGTGCATTCCAGAGTTCGCTCCCATCTATGAGTCCGCTCCAGAGCCCGTTCTAGAGCCCGTTCTAGTCCATGAATCCCCTCCTGAGCCCACTTAAGTTTATGAGTTCACTCCTGAATTCGTTCCAGTCCAAGAGTCTACTCCTGAGCCCACTCCAGCTCCTCTCTCAGCTGAACTCTCTGCCTGTCCTGTCACGGCCAAGAAGGCTGATTCTGAACTCTCTATTTGTCTCGTCACAGCCAAGGAGGCTGTTCCGTTCCAGTCCTGAACTCTCAATCTGCCCTGTCATGGCCAAAGAGGCCGTTCCTGAACTCTCTGTTTGTCCGGTTATGGCCGCAGAGGCCGCTGTTAACCTCGCTGTGCTCTCTATTCCAGCCCAATCTGAGCCATTTTGGTGGTCTTCTGCACCTTCAGCTCCACTCAAGTGGTCCTCAGCTTCATTAGCTCCACCTTGGTGGTCATCTGCCTTACCGTGGGGACCTTTGGTCTCATCTACACTGCTGTGGGGGTCATCTGCTCTGCTGTGGGGACCTTTGGTCTCATTTACACTGCTGTGGTGGTCTTTGACCCCACCCTGGACTCCTGTTCTGCTGGCCTCACCCTGGGCTCCTACTCTGCCAGGTTCATCCTGGCTTCCTGCCCTGTCAGCTCCACCCTGGTTCCCTGGTCTACCTTGAGATCCAGGCCCTCTTTCACCACACGGGCCTGGCCCACCATCCCTCCCCTGATCCACCTCCGTTCCACCTCCCTCCTGGGCTTTTTTGATGGAGCTTATGGAATCTGCTCTTTGAGGGGGGTGACTTTCCGGACTGTTTGTTGTGGACTTCAGTTCCCATTACCCTTTGCACAGACTATCAGGCCTCAGTGCTTTCAGCTGTGTGCGATTCGCCTTGTTAGATATCCTGTATATACACCATGTTCTGTTGGCCTTTGGTTTCTATAGTATTTGTCACTCTGTCTCCTGGGTGTTTTTTCTTTTTGATGGAGTTTGCATTCTGGATTACCTTGCGCTTGTGCCTTGTGTCTTTTGTCCTGTTTTGGATCTTTGTTCTGGACTACATTAAACTGCATTTGGATCTTCTATGTTTTCCCCGAGTATTCCATGACAGTTAGTTTCCGAGCAACACACAGCAGTGTTCCATTACTGAATAAATTCACATTTTGAATGAATCAGGTATATGATTCAATGTCTCATCCATATAGAGAGCCATGTACTTCATTTCTTGAATGAATCAGTCGTTTGAACATTTGAAATGAGTCGTTTGAATCAAATGAATGAATTACTAAACTCATTAAGACATTTACTGCCACCTGCTGGCAGTTTTAGTTTCTTATTTAAAGTGGCATTCCATTAAAAATAATTTCAGATTTCCATATTAATAAAAATCTGAAAACAAAAAATCTATATTAATAAAAAAGAATTACAGGGATAGTTCACCCACAAATTAACTATTAAAATATTTATTTCTAATGCTACTTTTTGTAAATTTTATTTGATGCTTTCCTTATCTTTTGCTGAAGATTTTGATAGAATTGCTTTTGAAAAATTGCTTTTGATAGAAATTTACTGACAAATCATTTGAACATAAAAGCCCAATCAACTGGGAAGAGAGACTGTTATAAATCATAATTATGAATCTTTCAGCACACCCTGGGTAGACATTGCCCTTTTGCACTAGGTGAAGGCTCAATTCATTATGCCACAACCTGATTTGAACCAGATCAACAGCAACATCCAAAAATTATCAATAGAGCATGGCAGTATAGTTAGCAAACCTTGAGGTTTTCAAAATGATTGACAGGTCAGCAAGAACTGCGTCAATATTATTTTAATAATTAATCAGTGAAATCTTATTTCATGCACCCACAAGATCAAATATTGGTCTGCATATGAAATGTGAGGGAACAGAAAGCCTCAAGCACCCTTGCATATTGGTAGTGTTGATTTTATACCAATGGCCATTTTTACTGGCACTACAATATCTTTGTTTAATCTGTCCAGAACCTCAAGACAGTTAAATTTTATTTAGCTAGAGGTCACAAATTTCTTCTAAATATATGCTCTGTCTCACGTCAATGTGTAGTGAAGACACAAACTGACTTCTTATCTCTATAATTACAGTAGAACAGACTCCAGTAATCAGTCATTAACTCACATGGAGTTAAACAACATGCTGCTCTTGGTGTAAAAGCTCTTGAAGGTCTGGCTATGTCATATATTGATTTTCTGAAGGAGGAATTCTAATGATGGCTCAATAAAAGATGAAACACTTTCTCCACAATAGTGCGAAACAACAATGAGGAAAATGTTAAGAAACAAATGTCTCTATTAAATCATTTGTAACACAGAAAATAATGGGTTTAATTATGAAAAATGTCACGCATTATGATTCATTTTTCTGGAACTCTCTCGGCAATTACTGAGCCATAATAGTGCATCGTCCCACCAGGGCCCCGGACATCTTGCCTGGATCACATCCTCTGAAGCTATGCACAGAGGGCCATCTGATTGGATGACAATCCCTGGAATGTCATGTCTTGACCAGTCCTTTCTCTTTGTCCTCTAGCATGAATAAAGCCTTTTCAGATTATATCAAACAGGGCTTGTTCAATCGCTTACAGCCGTGGCTGCACCCAGGGAACAGAGAGCTGCCGCGGGCAAGAGGCCAGGCTGTAGGACGAGGGGCTGGAGCTGTAATCATACACACAACTTCACACCATTACCTCTTCATGGCTCATGAATAGAGCCTTTAGACCTCACTGCAGATTGAACCAAAATGGACAATGAAGAGTGGGAGGAACAGGGAGAGAAAGAATAATAGACATGATGCTGACAACTGATAGACCAATATATTTTGCCGATATAGATTCATTTCAAGAGACTTTGCACAATTGTGGATTAACAGAAGTGGACATTATTACTGGTCATTTCCAAATGTAACATGATTGTCAAGTGACAAATAAACCAAAAATAGTTATGTGGTAAATACTGAACAAAATGTTAATTGTTTCCACTATTTTGTTTATAACATTAACAACATTATATTAGGTGGAACATTAGATTCTAATATATTTTGGAATATATTTTGCAATATATTATCCACCCTGGACACAATTATTCACATACAGATTTTTTTCTGTCCAAAATATATTCCACAAATATGCAAAAAAATAATAATAATAATAATGAAAATAATAGCAATAATAATAATAATGAATGTGATGTAACCAGCATGGCTTATTTACTATAATTTTTTCCCCAAATTGAAAATATATTTGATTAAACCTTCAAATGCCAAAATATAGTACAAAATATACTTCAAGAAGCAAGAAAATACATTTTGGGTAAATGCAAAATGCAAATATAAATTATATTATTCTTACAGACATTATATTATAGACAAATATGTTTATATGTACATATGTTTATGACTGATGATGAAATCTGAGGAAACTACTAAAAAGACTTACAAGAACTAAAAATAATTAAAAATACATTTACATTTATTTATTAATTTAATTAATATTTTGTGTTTAGATATACTGTATATATAAAATATACCTAAAACACATATATTTTTGCTGTTCAATAAGACTCCTCATGTCTATATGATGAACAAAGAGCAGAAGAACTATCTACTGAAAGAGATTTTTTTCCTCACTAGATTTATTCCCATCATCTTTTCAAGAACAACAGAGATGATAAGGAAAAAAACAGAGGTTCAAGCTCTAAGAGAAGAACAGAGTGTTCCTGGGTATAATACCTCAATTCTGTTCTGGCACAGAGCACCTGCATCTCAGTCAGTGTTCCCACAGAACACACAAGAAAAAACACAGACCATCCGCACTCTAATGTTTCCACCTCGTGTGCCATGCATGCGATTCTCACTTGACTGAGAAACAGCCACACATGCCAAGACTGTATCAAACATGTGCACATTATGTGATGAAAGGGTTTATGTCTATGTATATAGGACCAAAACAAAAAGGAAAAGAGAGCCCTAGATTGGTCAGAATGTCAAAAGTGAGAAAGGGGTGAAAGGACACATGCAGAAAACTATGTAAAGATCTCAGGAAATGACGAGGCTGTCATTCCAAAAACATTACTGCCCATTTATGACTAGTGCAATGGAATTCCAGATTTAATCACTTTACTTGACATATTCCTCTTCATTTCCTTCAGTGCTTATAGAGATTTTACTAAGCAGGACATATTCCTGCATCAACATTCTTTTTGGTCCTGGAACAACATTCCTATCAAGCAATCAGATTTCACAGATAGGTTCTTCTGTATTAGGGTTATATTTGAGGCTTCAATAACATTCTTCTCAATTTATAATTTCCTTGATGGCCTAGTTAATATGAATTAATAGTTGGGTTTGGGGTTAGTGGCTTCAAAATAAATAAATAATTTCATGTAAATATATAAATTAAATAACACATTTCTATAGGTGACATTACAAATTTACAGTAAACAAATTACAAATTTATGGGTAATTCATACTGATAAAATGAAACACATTTGAAAAAGAAAAAAACCCCACCTACAGCAGTTAGTTCTAAATTTGTATTAAAGTCCTGCATCCTGTTTATTTTGTTAATTCTGAATAGTCCAAAACCCTTCTATCAATGCATTATTATTTTATTTCTGAATTGAGCAGTCTTAATTCAGCATTATCACGCGTATATGTTGTATTGTGTTGTATTCAAAGACTCTGTGCTCCCTGCTGTCCTGCTGTGTAGAAGGACCAGCTCTAGATCCTGCCAGCAGACACATGGATGGTATCACACACAGCTTGTAATGCTTTCTCTCACTCTTATTTTTCTGTTTCCTTTCCTCTTTCTTCCAATAAACAAGATGCTGATGGAGCATGACTAGCCAATGCTGCAGAAGAATGGGGACAGATTGCTGAAGGGGCATTATGTGGGAGGGATTTCAGTCTTCTCACTGCTGTGCCGGTCTTTGTGTTCAGTTCTCTATTAAACCCTCTGTGACTGCCTCTGCTATCATTTCAACAAGCCAAAATCTTCAGCTGCCACAGCAGATGATTAAATTAACATTATTCCATTTTATATGCTGACATAATCTTTATAATCATGATTGTAAGATTATTTGTGCCTGAAATAAAAGTCTATAAATCAGATCAAAGCAAACGGATTTAGTCACAGCTACTTACAGACAACTAAAGAGGTACACTGAAGATTTAAGTCAAGGTGCTTTATGAGACGTTAGTCCATGAAAACCAGGCCATGATGATCCACTTTAACCATCATGGATTCATGACCTGCTGCTAAAATGGCCTCTAGAAACATCAGAAAACCATCAAAGGTGTTTTGCTGGCCATAGACTAGAGCCAGATAAATGATGCAGTTCAAGGATGTGGCTCATAGGAAGAGATATTTCACTGAAACTGAAACAGCAGCAGAACAGGAAAAAATGCTACCATATGACAATCACTGTAATACCTCCACTATGACCCACAAGGCTTGCATCCAAATCCCGTCACAGTGCTTTTATAATCCCTGTCGGCAGACACATTAGTATCGTTAAGCAGTCCTGTTTTTCCCCCATCTCAGACGATGTCTGTTGAAAACATCTTATGACTAAGCTCCAAAAGCATTTACTCTAAATACACTATATGTGCGAAATGCAAGTCTGATAATAGTGTTTAAGCAGACAGCAGACATATGCACTGCTATCTGGTAGACAGTGGCAGTACTGTGTGCTTTGGTTAAACCACACCGAACTCATATTAGGTCAGTCTACGGTGTGGTCATTGTTTTTACTCCCACACCACCCCCTCAAAAGTCACCACTGCCCAATACATGAACAGAAACAGGCTTTTAGCATGACAATTCTTGGTAAAGATCTAAAGTACAGCGAACACAAATTTCATTTGCTGGTCACAACAACTACACAAAAAAACTGAGAATCCAATTAGATTATATACACTACGTGTTCTTTATTGATTTATTTGACGTAAGCAAACTACACTATGTTCAGAGGTTTGGGGTCGCAAAGCTGAATGTTCAGCAGCCATTACTCCAATTTTCAGTGTCACATGATCCTTCAGAAATAATTCTAATATGCTGATTTGGTCCTCAAGAAACATTTCTTATTATCAATGTTGAAAAAAGTTGTGCTGCATAATATTTTTGTGGATATTTCAGAATTTTTTTGATTAAAGTTCAAAAGGACAGCATTTATATGAAATGAATTTTTTTAACATTATAAAAGTATTTTCTGGCACTTTTGATTAATTTAATGCATTCTTGCTGAATAAAAGTATTTTTTTTATTTACTGACCCCAAACATTTTATTAGGGATGGCTTTAATCATTAAAGATAAAGTTATAAAGAAACTTTATTACCGTATTTATTGAGTGTCTTGTAATGGCTATACAGCTGAGAGGGTCTAAACGGTCTATTGCTATCCCACAATCCACTTGTGCATCCACCCCAGTACTTGATCTTTGCTGTCACATATAATCCCTACCCAATTACCTCCAGTCTAGTGCATCTGCATCTGCATCTGCTGTGCTTCCAGCACAAAATAAGTGGAATCTCATTGGGTTTTGCAGAGTCTGATTGATTTATCACAGATTTACTATGAATCTCCAAAATGATCCCCAGGTAACCGATCTGCACAAATCTCCATCCCACCCTCAGCTTTTTCTGCAGTGCCTGGAGCACAAGGCTGGCTGGAGAGAAAAAAAGAAAAGAAAAAGATGTGGAGTGTTGTGTTGACGGCTGCACTTGCTGAGGAACAGCAGGGAGGGATGATTCACTACAAGGCTGACATATTTGTCCTCAGTATAAAAGTCTAACATAACCTGTGTACTTCAATAAGCTGTCTAATCAGCAGTAAACAAAGTTAAAGCATAAAACAGAGAAGAAATATTATGATTCTCTAACTCACTAATGAAATAAGTACATTTGTAACATTGATCATGTGACTCTTTGTACAGACGGTCAGATGTTCCTTCTTCCATTGAAGTGCAAGATACTCTTCATCCCAAATCATGCTGAAGAACGTGATGATCAGACACAAATATAATGTAGCTTGAGTGCAGCTGTTATTAAAACAAAAAGCTGACAAACCATACACATTACCAAATACCATAATTACATGGTAATTTTTCAGTTGAACTTTTCAGTCATATTGTTGTTCTGATAGTAAACTTAATGAAAAAAAGAAAAACTAATTAAAAAGACAAAGCATTTTTTACTAGTAGAACAAAGACAAGGAGAGAGTACAAAAACAGGAGGGATGAAAATTGGAAGAGAGAAGCAGAAGTGAGAAGTAATAAGAAGGGAACAGGATGTGGTGTTGTTCTGAAGGAAACTTTTTGAGCTCTCACTCGAGAAGTGACACCATACTTTCAGGCAGCAGAGACTTGACCTCTGCTATAAATACTAGAGCGACACTGGATGCACATAGTCACAAAAACTCACCACAACACTGCCTCACATTCTTTCTTATTTTCAGTCTTTACCCCCCCCCCCCCACACACACACAGGCATACAACAACAGCAATAAAATGAACCAAAATCAAATTATGATCAGACTGGAGTCACAAACAGCAATTTTCATCTTATTTAATTCTTCTTTTCCCTCACATGAACCACACTAGAACTACTCCACACAATTTTAAAGAAACTTTCAGTTTCACTTTCTCTTTATTTTGCTGTTTTGTCTATTTTATTTTGTTGTATTATTATAATTATAAAATTTCCCTTTAATTGCAAAAATGCAATAAAAAAAGAAACTTTCAGTTCACTTCCCCCAATAAGGGGGAATACATCAAATACATTTTTTAAAATTATTTCTCTACTTATAATGCAAGTAGTTTTTGTCTCTGAAACAACCAAATGTTTTTTCTACCTTCTTTCTAAGCCTAAAGCAGTCAGTTTTCCACCTATGCTCCTTCAAGAAACTTCCCTTTTAATTGTGAAATGAGTTTTCTCCAGCTCTGCTTGCAGGTTTACTGTCATTAATTTAACTCCACAATCCTTTAATAACAGCCTTTTTGCTAAGCTTGTGATATACTCTACACAAAACAACCTGTTAACTGCACCACACAAATGATCAAAGTCAGACTAAAATTACCAGGTTTCTTAATTAAATAAACTTTAGACAATCTTTCCTAAATTTGGGAAAGCTCTTTTTCTGAACAAATTGAAATCTTGATTCATTGTAGTAAAAATAATAAAAGATTACCCACAGTTTCTATTTTAAATGTCCAACACTGAGCATTAATTGTATCAATAAATCATCATGTTGAAGGCAAGCCTAAAAGGGCAAATGGAAATCAGAATAGTCTATTAGCCATAGTAATTTCTACTAGAAAGCCCTCTGAGCAGCCGTTCTTACATTGAGACTATTAGATGTGTAATCCTGTTTGTGGGTAATCAGTCATACTTCAGCATCCATCAGCTCAATGTGCAGCTTGGGGACTAGCTGCTGTTTTGGGCATTGCAGTATTTCTCAGATGATGTTTTATTGTCTCTTAACCTAACAAGACTGTATCAGGACAGAGTTGTCAGGTAAATCCCCTTATTAAAATTTATTTTTGAACTCATGTGCTGTGTCTTGTTCTGCTTCTCAGTTCTACAAAGAGATAAACAATAGACTCACAAGCTTTTATTTTCTAACTATATGCTTCCTTTTCCACATGAACACAGAGTCAGATACAGTCATATAACCTACTATGTATAAAAAAGGAACTATATGTACATGTTGCAACCCACAAACTAACATAATTAGCTGCACTTGGGTCCATCACACAATAGATCATATTTCATGTGGCTTCAGTCCTACCAGCAACATGATTATGATTCAGATTCAAATGCAAATGTAAAACCTAATAATACAATTTCATGACAGGAAGTCAGGAAATAAAGTAATTTATATAAGTTACCAGGCTGTTATTGTGTGAAGTTTCCAATTTTGAATAAAAACTTCTTCTAAATGAATAAATGTAATGGTTGAATGCTTTATATGCCTGTTCCTGTCTAAGTGAGCGGCTTTGACCAAAATAAACTACAGTATGCTGTGGACAAGAGGTTACGTCGATTAACTGAAGTCTAAATATGTGAGAGTAAGGTCTGCATTAACAAAATTTCCTCAATTAAGACCGGGCCAGTGTGATATATTGTTACGACTTTAGTCCGCTGGGGTGGTTGACATATGAGCTATTGGTGAGTGAGGCTCCTGTAATTGGCTTCTTATTTTCAGAAGAAACATTTCCATTGAGGTTAGGAAGTGAAGGTGAAGGCTAAGCCGGAATTCAGGAATATCTAGGCAGAGTAGGAAGTGTGGATTTCATATAGTGATGTTTTCAAATCTAGTGTGTGACGTGTATGCACGTGTTGCTGGAACGAAGAAAACTGTGAGGTGGGCCTCACATAAAAATGAGCCCATTTATCCAAAAATAAAAAAGCACATAGAGAGAATGACTGAGGACTTTCTGTCTTCAGACAGTATGATTTCCCTCCAAATGAATACATGAAACAGATGAGTTGATGTAATATTCTGTTGTGTGAGGAAACTAGCAATAAATCATGCCAAATAAACACAAATGTCTCTTGTGCATAGTTGAGAGTGGCAGTAGTTGTCACACTAGAATTTAGGCATAAGAGTAAAAGAGATATTTGTACATTACAGTCATGCATTCAATTGCTTAACCCTTTAGGTTACATATAACTTAAATAATTATCCTTTTTTTTTTTTTTTTTTTTTTTTTTTAATACATCAGTATTATCAGTATAATTTTTTATATATTTGTATAATATATCTGCAATGATCTTTTAGTGGAGATCACCTAAGATTTTACTAAATTAAAATAAATAAAAAAAGAAGTTGTTTTGCTTAATCCTAGCGAAGGTTTGCTACTTTTGAATACCCAACAGAACTGAAATAAAACTTTCTACATGAACAAAGATAAACACAAAATGAAATGTAAAAAAACCCCTCAAAGTTTGTTTTCAGGATTTGAGGAACATTTCTGTACATTTCATGCAAACACGCATACACACACACACACACCAGAAACACTGAGTGCATTCATTCACTCAAACATGCAGACTTTCTCCCCACAGGATACCCACAGGCAAACATGGCAGCGTGTGTGAATGTGGGTCATGGGCAGTTGATTCTGTCCACTGTCTGGACGTCTGTCTAAGCACAGAGATGTGTCATGCCCAGCCAATCACTGGCATCACACACAGACACACACACACACACACACACAAACACATGCTTTGAGTTCCATTTGACCCCTTTGTGTTTAGTGGAATAGCCAAGGAGATCTTACTCGTATTCACTGGTCATTGTACATTTGTAAGTTTGCTTACACTCTTTAGAAATCACCTAAGACTTCAACTGTTAATTGGGTTAATTCATTCATTAATAATAAGGAATTAGATAAGTGCATTAAAAATGTGATGGAGACACATATTTACAGCTAAATCAACATATTAATTCAATATTCAATATAATAATATTCAAATAATTCAATATTCTATAACCTCAATTTTGTAACTTTTAATGTAAGTCTTTGATGTTGTCAATATATAATATTTAATATTTGATCATATTTGACACAAATACACATACTCTAATACTCAAATATGTAAACATGAAAAAGCACTAGTTCTTGCAACACCACACTTAAAAATGTATGTATGTCTTTGTATTAGCCTTAGGCCTATAACAAAACAGCAAAACAAGTGGCGATTATTTTCTTACAAGGAGACATGCACACTTCAAGCTAAACTCATGCACAAAAAAGTTTATACTGACTATAAAATAGAGTTATAGTTCAGGTGTTCATTTTAATTTGGTGAATTTGGACACTTCAGTGGTGAAACATTAGTGGAACATAAATAATGTGGTTATAGATGTGATGAGCTATGTACAACTACTAAAATCACCTTTACACCAGTTATTCAAAAGTCAATACAAAAATGGCCCGGAAAACCAAAGTTTGTTCTAGAAAATGGTCTAGAATCATGTGCACACTTGCTTTAATAGTTTGTTTTTAATACAAAGAAATCCATACACTTTTAATTCCATTAAATCCATTCACTTAAGTATACAAATACCATTTTTTTTGGTGATGTGACGACTAACATAAGCTGAAAAAAGTAACAAAGCAAAAGCTTATATTCACAACATGCCATCAGATTTATCAAACAGTATCAAAGAAAGAGGCAAATAAAGTATAGGATCAGAGAGTGTAGCATGTTTTACTCCCCACTGCATGCTTTGAGTGTAAATCAAACAGTGACAAGCCTCCATATAAGGTGCATGTCCCAACCACACTTGAACACATACAGCAATATGTTACTTTGAAGGCAAGACACATGTCCTACAATAGAGCACACCTACTGTACATTAAATTCAAAGGACAGAATAAACACAGCATTTTCAGAGGCTAAATATGTTAGAATGCCACTCTCTGGCCCAGATTTCACTTACATTCAAGTTCCTGTTTTCCATGCCCCATTAAGATGCATACACACAAACGCAAACTGCCAAACACTACTGAAAATACTTCTCTCATAGATGGTGACCTCCACTCTATTCCCGTTTGCTAATCTTTTTTTACGGGTTGAGGGGTTTTTAGTTGCTATGCAACAAATGCATTTACACCGATATGAAGTGCCCTGTGCCAATAAACAATATGCAATACTTTTTAATTTAGAAACACATACAGTGGAACTCACAAACATCAAATCCCAATATGCACTGCAATCATTGATCTTTCTCTCCATCTCTCCTCTGACACACATAATAAAGCAGAGCACAAACTCTCCTTCACAAATGCCTTCTATGGTGTTTTTTCCGCCGAAGTCTGGCTTCAGGTAAGTTGTATACATAATGGGCCAAGAAAGTGCCAAAGGCGATATTGAGCAGGGCTCATCTCATGTACTCACTCCATGCTATCAGGCGGGACTTAATTGTGCATGTCATTTATATAAATCACTCTGTAATTTTTTAGGCTTAAACACACTGAATTCTGCTACTTCTGTGTTTCTTGTAATACGGAATGATGATTTATCTTCCTGGATCTGCATATACATAAATCTGAGGATTAAGTGATTGTGTGTGTGTGTGTGTGTGTGTGTGTCTCGACTTCCTAAGAGTGTTGCCTTCTTCTTAAGTAGCTTCAGAAGAACTATTTTTTTCTGCTGCTATTTACAGAAACAGCCAAGCAGACGCAATGTTTGTCTAGGTATACTCTAATAGGGGGAAGTCGTGGCCTAATGGTTAGAGAGTCAGACTCATAACCCAAAGGTTGTGGGTTCGAGTCTCGTACCGGCAGGAATTACATTCACTCCCCCCACCGGTAGGTGGGGGGCGGGAATGTACAGTGCTCTCTCCCACCTTCAATACCACGACTGAGGTGCCCTTGAGCAAGGCACCGAACCCCCAACTGCTCCCATAAATGGCTGCCCACTGCTCCGGGTGTGTGTTCACGGTTTGTGTGTGTTCACTGCTGTGTGTGTGTGCACTTTGGATGGGTAAATGCAGAGCACTAATTCTGAGTATGGGTCACCATACTTGGCCACATGTCACGTCACGTCACTTTTTTTAAAATTTTTTTTTAATAAGTGAACCTTAGGAAATAATTCAGTGGTTGTAAACATCTGGGAGGAATGAATGCAGAAGTATATGAGAACAAAGGGCTCGAAGGCTTTTATTGTTGCAATACCACCAACAATCAGTCAGTTCCGGCAAATGTGGATTGGCACTTTAAAAATGTCCCAAGACACCTTTATCAGAGGAAAACAATTGTCGCTGGCATCAGAAAGACACTGGCATGAGCCACAAAAAAGCAGGGAGCTCTGGCATACTTGTCCGTGAAGCAAAAAAACAAACAAGATGTGGCACATCAGTCTTAGTGTTACTACATGACTGAACTGGTTTTGATGCAAGAAACTTTTTAGCTTTGAATGCTGTTTTTTTTTTGACAACTGCAGTAGCAGGCTAAATTGTGGTAAAGCAGGCCAGAGAGGGGAAAAACATATTAACAGCACAGTTTTTCCACAACAGATCCAGATTTAAGAAAAGAGAGTGAAGAAAATAATTAATTGAAAATTTATGTCTGCAGAGAGGATTGCTGAAAATCTAATGTTACTTCGATTGTATTGAACAACAACCACTTTCAGTCTGGAGACTTTTTTGCAGAGAACACAGCTTTACAGCTGTCAATGTGACCGAATTACAGGGAGGCTTTCTTTACTTTCTTAATCTGTCTGGCAAACAGCATACCACAGCCCCCTCAGATTTTCATCTGTCTGTGCTCTATATGGGCTACATCTAATTATAGTGTGTCCTTACAATATCAGCAGAGTTTAATATAATGAATTATATAAAGGCTCACTGTAAATATTTGTGGTTAAAAAGGTCCCTTATAACCTAATAGCAGCAATGCATGTTAGAAAGTGGAGCGCTGTCAAGTAGTAACAACACATTGTACGTTTTCTTTTAAATACTGGCTGATTAGAGAGCAGTTTTGTGGTTTCTCTCACAATGGTGGAAATCACAGACAGGGATGAGGACGTTGGTCCAGAGTCAGTGTGAGTGGCAGTGAAGCACAAGCTCTGGTTCAATCAGCATTCCCCAAACGCTCTGGGGCAGCCAGGAATGTGAAAACTACCAATTTCCACAGGATCAGACTTCCACATCCAAATCAGGGCTAGCAGTTTTTCTTTATTTTGTTTCAGCTTGCCTTTGGTCTTACAGCTCAGGAAATAGCTTGAGGTTTGGCCATGACCAGAGCAGAGCTCTCTAAAGCTTTACGGCCTTCAGTCACTGCAACAGAACAAATGACTAACACAGAAACATGATACATACATTACACGCAGAATGAAAATTGTACACAGCTACGATTGTCTGATATTTAGTTTGCTTAATTATGACCAATTTTATTAATAATAATAAATTAGGGCTATAGGTTGACAATATCGATTTCTCAATTTTGATCAACCTTTTTTTGATGAACCAATTACACTTTATTTTAAGGTCCAGTTCACACTATTAACTAACTATTAACTATGACTTTTGCCTCAGTAAACTCCTAAATAACTGCTTATTAATAGTTAGTAAGGTAGTTGTTAAGTTTAGGTATGAGGTAGGATTAAGGATGTGTAGTATGGTCATGCAGAATATGTGCTTTATAAGTACTAATAAACAGCCAATAAGCTAGTAATATGCATGCTACTAAGCAACTAGTTAATAGTGAGAATTGGTCCCTATACTAAAGTGTTACCCCAATATCGATTCTTAAATGCCAAGATCAGCCTTGTAGTCTATGCCGCTTTCTGTTGATGTGAGAAAAGAGCTTCACTAAACATTATTTGTGCATGTGCATGCCATCAAATAATAGCAGTAAGTTTTGTACTTTGTTACTTTTGATATTAAACAAAGTTTCAGCTTTCAGATTCTGTCAATTTTATCATGAGATTCAAACAATGTCATTTTGTTACTCGTTAATGTGGAGTGACAACTCTCTGTAGCCACATTAGTTGCTATTCTAAACATTCTACACACTTGATCATCTTTTTCTATTTACTACTAATTACAGCACGAAAAACAAAGCAAAACCAGGAGGTATGTTGAAAAAAAAAACAGTACAACTTAACGACATGTATTATGTCTCATGTAACCGATCAATCAGGTTTTCAACTGCATAAAGATGTCAATAAAATGACTTGTAAATAGTATGTAACATAACACTACATTTACCTAATCAGGAAAGCCATAAAAACTGGACTCTTTAAGAGCTGTTCCTGTGCAAAATAGAACTGCACGATTCTGGATTCATTTAGTTTTTTTTTCCCTTTCTTTTTTTTCCCCCAATGGAAGTTGTGGTGCTCTCATGATTCTGAAGAAAAAACATTAGACAACTATCACATGTAAATTACAAAATCACATGTAATTTATGAACGAATGATTCAATGACTTGTTTCATTACTGGATGAATCCGCGTTCTTGAACAAATCTCTTGTATGATTCAAAGACAAATACATTTTAACAGCCCCTTTTCGCCACCTATTGGCATAACAATGTAATCGATAAATCTTCATTTGAAGTGTCAATATACTTTCAAAAGGTGATTTACTCTATTTTAATCGCTACCATACACATCGTACACACAGTTTATATCTGAACTATAAACTTTTATCCCAGTACTTCTGATTTGAATATTTGTAACACCGAAATAATGATACTGTGTGGCTGAAAAGACTGTGAAGCTGTTTCATTCATCACATATGACAGCTGCTCTCTTTAGGTCAGTGACAGCGTGAACGCAGATTTAAATGCTCAAATCACACTGGTGTGATCATGCGCTGCATGGACGAACCAAGTGATCACAACATTGATCGCACACGTCAAAGGTTGAGGAATGAAACAGACGAATCATTGTGACTAAGGAATAGAATCACGTTAGTGTTTGAATCGTGTTCGTGATCTTTAATGATCTATTAAAGGGGTGGTTCATTGCGATTTCACTTTTTTAACATTATTTAGAGTGTAATGTTGCTGTTTGAGCATAAACAATATCTGCAAAGTTACAAAGCTGAAAGTTCAATGCAAAGGGAGATATCGTCTTTTAAAATTCTGGCAGTTTAATGCCTACAAAAACGGCTGGTAGGGACTACAACAAGTTACTTCCCGAGTTTGTGACATCACAAACCCAGATAAACCCCACCCTCGGGAAAAGGCAGCAAAGGGGGCGAGGTCAGAAGAGGAAGAGAAAACTAGAGGTGCACGTAAAAATCTATTCCTTCATGAATCGCGATTCTGTCTTCTAACTGTAGGGACTACAAAGTTACAAAGCTGAAAGTTCAATGCAAAGGGAGATATTGTCTTTTAAAATTCTGGCAGTTTAATGCCTACAAAAACGGCTGGTAGGGACTACAACAAGTTACTTCCCGGGTTCGCGACATCACAAACCCAGATAAACCCGCCCTCGGGAAAAGGCAACAAAGGGGGCGAGGCCTGAAGAGGAAGAGAAAACTAGAGGTGCATGTAAAAATCTATTCCTTCATGAATCGCATTCTGTCTTCTAACGATTCTAATGGATTCACAAGTTTCAAAATCAATGTTCTAAAGCAGCGGTTCTTAATACTGTTCCTCGCATCCCCCTGCTCTGCACACGCTCTGCTCTCTCGCTCTCTCTCTCATTCAGTTCAGCTCCAACAATGAACTGTTACAATTATACACTTATTTTCACATAGCTATGAGAAGCGTTAAACATGGATGCGTGTGCAGTTGCCATACTGTATTAAAGCTTTAATCAGGATAAAACCGTATATTAAAAGCTAACATAAGCAGTAGCATTTACAAATAACAGCAGATCTAAAAGTATGAGACAACAACAAACAAAAAACAGAGGCCTACCATTAAAAGCCGTAATTGCACAGGCTCTGCACGATCCTCTTCAATAATATCCTCTGCTTCTCAATCGGACTCAAACTGATAAGTGATATTAACGACTTTTAATATGGTTTAGCCAATCACAACACACTGGGCTAGCTAACTAATCAGAGCACATCGCCTATTTCTGAGGGAGGGGCTTCATGAAAGAAGGAAATGATAAGCGCGTTTCTCAGAGAAGGGACAGAGCGGTGTGGAATAAAGGTCAATTATGTGAAAAATAATGTTTTTTTTTAAAATGAAGCATTAACATGTTAGACTGCGCCCCATAAACACAATCGAACCTAGAAAAAACCCCATAGAAAAACACATTTATCCATGGTTCTGTGAACCACCCCTTTAAGTGAGAGAACATCTGTAACTTAGACCAGATTGGGGGAGTTCAGGGCTTGCAAAATTTCAAAATCGATGGTAGCCCTTTGGGGCAGACATTCTTCAGATTTTGGTAGCCCAAAATGAATTTAAGAAAAAAAAAAAAGAAAAAAAAAGACATCGGCTGAACTTCACTGCGGACAAATCAGCATGATTAAAAACTTCAGTGATTGCTTTTTTTCTTCAAATTACAAGACAAGAGAGTAGGGGTGCAATGGATCACAAAATCCACGGCTCGGATCATATTGCATTATCATATCAGATTTTGAGTAACAGATCGGATCATTTTGCAGATGAGCAAAAAAATACGGTTCATTATTATTTAAATAACAGAATACTTCTTTGAGACCACGGCAAAAACTAGTAGCATATAGGGATGTAATGATTCACTCAACTCACAATGCGAGGCGATGATGTGATGCGATACAATTCACGATACTGATTTCACAATACAATTTTCTCACAATTAATCTTTGTGAATTAAATGAGATTTAAGACAAATTATAAATGAAAAGGTGTTCTTTTATTATCTAATACAAATAAAATAAATTTCTTCATATAAACAAACTAAGGCTTTGGCTGTGCCTTTTCCATTTAAAATCAGAGGCAACCACAGCATTTTAATCACGATCCAAACAAAGATGCTAAATACATGTTATTTAGATTGGAATTAGATTGTATAATTTCGAAATTTGAAGCAAAAACAGAATGGTCAGATTTTTGCTTTGTGAATGAGAAGCAAATCATCATCACAGAGGATCTCTCCTGGACTGACAACACCGCAGCACTGGCCAAGAAAGCACAGCAGCGTCTCTACTTCCTCCGCAAACTGAGAAGAGCCAGAGCCCCGGCCCCCATCATGTGCACCTTCTACAGAGGCACCATCGAGAGCATCCTGACCAGCTGCATCACTGTGTGGTATGGCGCCTGCAACGCATCCTGCCGCAAGACACTTCAACGCATAGTGACCCTCTGACGGACTCTCCCACTCCCCCCTCCCTAATACATACACACACTGTCACTTTAATCAATCAGTCTGAATAAGCTCTTTTACACTACAAATCATTTTTTTGCACAACAATTATTATATCTGCACTGTTGTTTACTTTACTGGTTTTGCACTTTATCTGCCATATGCCTTGTGCTTTATATATATATTTTTTACATTTTACCTTATTTGTATATTTGTATAGTTGTATTTTGTATTTAATCTGTATCTATCTGTATTTATGTTCTACTGTAGTGTTATCTGTATGCACCAAGGGTCTGAGAGTAACGCAAATTCAATTCTCTCTGTGTATGTGCTGTACATGTGGAAGAATTGACAATAAAGCAGACTTGACTTGACTTGACTTGACAAATATCACTCTCTGACAGCAGGTGGCGCTTATGTAAAAGCAGGTATTTATAGGCTGCTGCCCCTTTAAGACCGAATGCACTATGATGCACTTGAGATTTCTTTCACCACTGTTTACTCTCACTTAAGATATAAATGACTGTGTTTACAAGAATACTTGCTGAGACAGTTATTTTGAGATAATTTGTGTGTATGTGTTCATTCAGATGCAAGGATATGCGAAAGAGGAATCGATTCTGTGTATGCGCATTGTCTGAAACGCGGCTCTCTGTGCACTCTTTGAATGAGTGCGCTCAGCTCCGAATGCACGTGAATGGTTTAAAACACTTGAATGTTTAAATCGGCAAGACTTAGAAACACGTGCAAACTATCAATTATGATCCGTTTTACCCATACAAGCTAGTGAACAACACAAATCAAGGAAGAAATTTTATATCACTGTTCAAGATAGCCCGTTGGGCAGGGCGGTGATACATTTTGGTAGCCCGACTGGAAAACACAATAGCCCCGGGACGTCGGGCTAGCGATTTTGCGAGCCCTGGAGTTGTAATGTTTAATCATTTCTTTTATTATGTAAATAATGGTTTGCATTGATAAATTATATATTTTTGTTTGTACATGCTGTCAATTATAGTTATTAGAAGGAAAATCTGAAAATTAGTGGAAAATCACACTGACAGAAAATCGGAAATCGGAATCAGCCAAGAAAATTGCAATCGGTGCTTCTCTACAGTATGTTACATATTCATTTTATGATTCATATTCATTATATATTACAGTAAAAACATATTATAGTTATGTATCAACTGACATGGTTTCCAGGACAGTTTACCACTATTTAGAGCTTTTTTCCTTATGAAAAATTAATGTACTATACCTGATATGTACTGGATGTGAAGTGATATCGAATTGAATCAAGATAAGAATGAAAAAAGAATCAAGAGCCTGTGAATCAAATTGATTTGTGATTCTGTTTCACTGCTTAGCCCTAATGAAGAAATCAAAACAAAAAGTATTTCTGCCAAAAACAAATGCCAATGTGTAGAAAATGTTTTTGATATGACAATAGGGAGCCAGTGAAGTAGCGTGTTCAGACAAAGAGCAACATTTCTAGCAGCTACTGGTCAATAATACGCTGTTTGCCGACAGTCTGCAAATGCAGAGCTTTAACTAGACACAGCTTCTTTGTCATATGGTAACATCTAGACTTGTGTAGTGTACCGCAAATCGTGGGCTCCCCCTCCTCCACAAACCATGAGATGGGGCCCTATCCACAAGTAGTGACGTCATGCTCAAGTGATGTAAATGTTAAACCACTCAAATAAACCATGATACAAACAAGACGGACACAATTCTTGAATGGAACGCTGTTCTTGAATCTTTCCTTTGCTTCACAGGGAAGCAGTTCGACTGACAAAGGCTGTCTTCACACTTCACACCGCTCAGTCATGTCATTCAGCACAGTTCTCGTTTTCCGTGTGAATCAATAATAAACATTCATATGTGTGATGTATTGATTGTTTCTTGCTACTCTAAATACGTTTAGGTTGTGTAGGTAGTGTACTTGATGCTTTCATGTGACTTCTGTGGGAAGCAGAATCGTTCTACATAGCAAATTTAAGCATAATAAAATTGACTGTGAGTGGCATTCAGGGTCAGGGCCCCCACTCACTGTGGGGCTGCTAGGGTGTCTTGTATGCCTGTGTGTGTAGCATGAAAGCCTACAGCATGAAATGTACATCTATAGCACCTTGGGTTAATGACCTGTCACTTTTATTCTGTATTTTGATGGATGCTGTGATCTGTGATTAAGTATGGAAAAGTATTCTCAGCATGGACTCATTAATCACCATGTAGCAAATGACACAAACATTCATATGCAATTTTCTTGAATATCTTAACATTTTAGACTCTTCATGCTTGTCCCAATTGCATGTTTCTTACCCTAAAAAGCACATACTACTCAAACACGACAGACACAGCAGGCTTTTATCAATGACAGATTGGGTACTGTAATGAAAGCTCTCTACAGCCAGTGTTTAGAGAGGGAGTGGGAATGCTGTGAATTATGATACCTTTCTTCATGTCAGGGTAAGCAGAGGGGGGCTGCAGTCTTTGAGCCCGCTCCAAATCAAACACAAGCGGATGGTTGACTCTCGCACGACTGCGGCTATCCTGTTTCCATCTGCAGCCGCCTGCAGTGGGAAAGCTATAATTACTCAGCATGTGGAGTCACTAACTTTACCCTTGCACTCTCAAGTCTGCTTTACACATACAGATGTATGTACATAGTGAGAAACTGTCACATGTAGACACCGAGAAGACATTGGAGCATAAAACAATCAGCCAACATGAAGTTCACTGTGGATGCTGTGACAGACAGACAGATACAGATAGATAGATAGATAGATAGATAGATAGATAGATAGATAGATAGATAGATAGATAGATAGATAGTTCAAATATTTGTATTTCCTTGTCGGATATGTAATATGATGAAGTGTAATGTTGTGAATTAAAAAGTGTCACATTTCTAAGAATGTGTGGCGGTTTGCTATGACAATATTCGGCTTCTGTGCCCCAGTGTTATTTTGACAGCAAATTTTGATTTAGTTCTAGTCATAGTCTTTTGAGATAGATAGATAGATAGATAGATAGATAGATAGATAGTTCAAATATTTGTATTTCCTTGTCGGATATGTAATATGATGAAGTGTAATGTTGTGAATTAAAAAGTGTCACATTTCTAAGAATGTGTGGCGGTTTGCTATGACAATATTCGGCTTCTGTGCCCCAGTGTTATTTTGACAGCAAATTTTGATTTAGTTCTAGTCATAGTCTTTTGACTAAAATACCGTTTAGTTTTAGTCATATTTTAATCATCTGAATTGTTTTTAGTTTTAGTCTACTATATCTACAGTAAATTTAGACAGCTAAAATTGAATGAGTTTAGTTACAGTGCATTTATTAAGCATTTCTCTAAAATTTCCAAACTCATTATATAGGTTTGATATTAAGGTTTTATCATGATAGACACAGATTTAACTGCGATGACACACAACATGCCTTTATATTAAAATTTTAATCATCTGAATTGTTTTTAGTTTTAGTCTAGTTTTAGTCCACTAAATATCTTACTCCCACATATTGACATTTTTGAATGTTTTATGAGACATGCAGCAAGTGTATGTTAGCTTATGTCCCGCCGGTTCATACGCAACTACGCATCTAACTTCCTAACCACAAAACAGATTCATTCTGAAAGAATCTCTTTCCAAATCGTCCCTCCCTAACGTTTTCATCTCTTTTTTATTCATGATGAAAATGTCAATAGATTTCATCATAGTTTTCGTCAGTGAAAAAAATGGCAGGTCCCACTTTATATTAAGAGACATTAACTACTATGTACTTACATCAAAAAAATAAGCCATCTATTATTGCCTTGTTTATCTAAAAGTGCACTTTTCCTTTTTTTAAATCTAGCCAAAAAGCCATGTGTTGACTGTGAAACAGTAGACTTTAATTATATGCATTTATGGTGTAATTACTAAATTTCCGTGCCAATCCATGTTATTTTTTACATGCGCATGCAGCACAGCAGACATAGACTCCGTGTGGAAACGATCGCAGCATGACTGCTGCAGACGCACCGCTCCTGGAGCGCACTGCCGGACCGCAATCGCATGCAGTGTGAACGCTCTGATCCATTAACATGGGCGCGGAAAATATACGCACCACAGATGGAGTGTGTGAACCTGGTGTTACGTTTGTATGCCTGCCCGGTCTGTTCTGTTCTCGTGCTCCATTTAGGCGCGCTGCATTCTGATTGGTTTGGATAACATACTGCTGGAGGTCGGGGGTGCGGAAAATCGTGCTATAAAGCGATTTAGAAAATCGCATACGCTCAAATCGCGATTTTATGACGATTTCGATTAATTGCACAACCCTATCCAGTAGCCACTCTACTGCAGTGTAGAGAACGATCTCTCCATGCCTGCTGACTGCATTTATGCAGATGTCAAATTAAGGACAAACATGAGACATACGGTAAGTACAGCTTTACACTACGAGCCAGAATCAGAAACAAAACATGAAATGCTGCCAGATAACAAAGACACACAGCTCATAGTTCAGATAGGTGAAGCTTCTCTAACATGCTGAATTTTTACGAGTGCATGCCATTTACTGCATGTGACATTTAAAGAATACATTATAAAGCAGGGAACATTGCTATTAAATGCTTTTATTAAAATCCTTTGGTTGCTGAGGAAATTTTCCAACAAGTCATCTTGATACGCATAGTTCTGAATGAAACAAGGGTGATGTAATTAGTGTGAGAAGAGCAGATACTCACCTATTGCAGAGTTGACTCACAGCTCCATAGGAGTCACAGTCACAGGCCTGACAGCCGCCGGTTCCGTTGGTGAAATGCACATCAGCACATTCATCACAACGCTGCCCCGTGTATCCAGTTAGGCATAAACACTGACCTGTGACAGAGTCGCAGGTATCTTGGTCCTCCGAACCCTCAGCACTACAGTTGCACTGATGTCCTGCAAGCGAGAGAGAAGAGAGATTAACATGTTAGCTTTTCTTTTCATTTCTTTTCAATCTTTGGTGACAATTTTTCTCAGCAGATGCTGAAATGAATCATGTGAGACAACATTGGTGTTTAAAAGAGAATTCAGTAAGGTTTTTTTGTTCTAATGTTTCACTGGTTCTTCTGTGTTTGTTCTTCATATACTGAAAACTATCAGCATGGATGCATAACATTTATTTATTAATAGGATAGCTCACCCAAAAATTTTGTAATTTAAAAAAAATAATAATAATTTTGTCATCAATTATTACTCTCAATTAGTGGTCGACCGATATATCGCCAATGTTATTATAGTTTTGCATTTTTAAATTAGTTTTATTTTAATATCGTTTTCAAATTTGCAATAAAATTTAGTTTCGTTTTTATTAGTTTCATTAATAATTTTGTTAGTTTTAGTTTAGTTTTTATTTTGTGAACACATTTCTATTTAGTTTTTATATAGTTTAGTTTCAGTTTTAGTTTTAGTAGGCTAATTATTTTTGGCTATTTTTAATGCTTCTGTAAAGGACTAACGGCCACACACTGTAGAGTTTAAGGAGAGACAATGGCATTTAACATGAAAGTCATATTTAAATATGTTATTTTCTTTTATGAAGAATTATAAGCGTGTAGTTTATACACATGTTCAAAACAGCCTGGCGGACTGTTCACAAGATGTGGGCAAAAGTTTTTATAGTTTACAGTAAGGATACTTTGTTCTGTTGCGCTGCTTGTCTATTTTTCTTCAAAGCACCAACTTAAAATGCCTATTTTGGTTTGATGAGAAAATAATGTGTTACATGAGAAAATAAATAATTTTGCCTTACTGATGCAGTAGCCTATTTAATGCGGGCGCGGTTCAGGTCTTTATGTCAAACGAGTCGGGTACAGAATCAAATAGTGCTGGCTGCTGTCGGATAAAGGGTCGGGTGTTCTGTTAGGCCTATGTACTACAGATGCAGGTTTACCTAACAGGACCCGTGCAGGACTCTGCTTTTTGCGTCTCTCCATCAAATAACCTCACGTGTGAATTTCTTCACTGATAAAATAGATAACATCAGAAATACAATAACAAATGTAGATTCCGACACACAGCTCATATCTTTTTCCACCACAGGGTGAGAACGTAATGATTACGAAAACTATTTTTTATTTTTTATAATTATTATTTTATTTCAGTTAGTTTTACAATAACTGTTGTTAGTTTAGTTTCATTTGAGTTTTTCATTTATTTTGATGTTTTTATTTTATTTCAGTTTACGATAATGTTTTTTGACCAATCGTTTTCGTCTTAGTTTTAGTTTTCCTTTACGAAAATAACCTTGTATATCCCCAAGGCCAATATATCGGCCGATATGTGTCATTTTTCAAATATCGGCATCGGCCGATAAGTTTTTCTGTTTGGCCGATGAGTTCGAGGTGGGACTTTAATTTTGACGGCACTGAGAGAGGCAGCACCTGAGCACAGTGTTCACATTCTCCTTGTTTGCTGACGTCCTTAACAGTTCTGTCTAATACGGACAGAAATCTGTCTAATAATCAGAAAGAACTGTTAAACAAAGGAATTAAAATGTATACAAAAAGGTATTATAACGATTACTTTTATATTATTAGTTATAGAAAGGCAAACATTATAATACTTTCTCATTTGCTGTCAGCATTCAGCAAATACGCATTCATATCATTTAAACAAATCTTTGAATGAATAATGAACATTCAATTGAAAAAAATTTGCAAACTTAGTTGGATCCAGCTGTGAGATCTTGTGAAGTGTGCATTTGTATCCTGCATGATTGCGTGTTCTCTGCATGACGGTCGGCCCGTGTGAATTGAATGCGAACAGGAGGAGAGTTCAGCCTCACTGGAGATGCACAATCGACAAACCTAAAACTCATGATTTCTAAATATGCTGCGCTTCATGCTTTTGCCCAATGTCATATTCATGTCATTTTCACTGTGTGCTGTATGTAAAATTAGTGTTACCTTGGCTTTATTTAAAAAAATATGATTTCCAAATCCCAATGCACACAAACTTCCCAGATTACTGAGTGCCCTGTTGGTTACAGTGTTTACTTCCTTTTTAATTATATATTTATTAAATATTTATTTATTTGTGAAAAATACTTTGTCATTTAAAGTATAAATGTTTATTTTACACATTTATTTTTTAATCCATTTTCAAATTATTTAAAATTTCTTAAATAATAATTAAAATAAACAAAATTATATCGGCTTTATATCGGCCATCAGCTCCCCTGCTTTCCAAGATATCGGCATCGGCATCGGCTGTCAAAAAACCAATATCTGATAACCACTACTCTCAATTACTCACTCTGATGTCAGTATAGACCTGAACATATGACTTTCTTCTGCAAAACGCAGAGAAGTCTCAAAAATGGTTTATGTTCCTTTATACAGTTAAGGCACATCTTAAAATGACTCCATATCACATGTGAGAGGAACAGACTGAAACTAAAATCACTGTCCAATGAAAATTTCACTTCACAGCTGTGGTCAACTCCTTTTTTGCACCATGGAAGAAATAAAGTCATACATGTTTCGAAAGACATGAGGTTGAATAAAAGGTTATTTGTGGAGTAATTGTGCTTGTTGTTAGCCTATAGTTTTGCTTGTGTGTTTTTTTTGTTTAAATGTACTTATTAATGTTTTGTCAACTAGTCTGAACATTTGTTAAAAACACTATATAACGTACATATTATTGTTGCTATTATTAGTAACTCAGTCAAATGCTTGACACTGCAGAGCCCATGAGGGGCCAACCCTGAACGTACCTTTAATGCTTACAGTATGAATTTTCGTGAGAGATTCAATCAGTAAGTGGTAGTGGTAAAGCACAATCTCATTTAGGCCCGTACACATTTTTTTATCATCGGAACCAGGTACAAAGAAAGTGGGATTTTTTTCAAAGCTGCAGGTTGCCACTTTCCAGTGCCGGCACAGTAGAGGAATAGCATGAACAGAAAATATGGTGCTCAAATCTCTCTCAAAGAAACTGTATGAGCAAAACAGTAACATTATAATTTAAGTAGCGCACCTAATGGAAATGATATGGAAAGTGCACATAGCCAGTGGGGCGACTGCACCTCCAGGGGTGCCGCTGAGAACACACTGAAATACAGCAGCTTCATGAATACAGCCTGTGCTTGGCCACTGCCTTCAAGGACTATTTCAAGGAATGTTTTGTAGGATTTAGAGAGGACTTGATCCTGGCCCGTCCTGTTATCAGCTCTCGCAGTACAAGCTGTTCTCTCCTGTGTACGTCAACACTTCTGTAAACAGTTTTTTGATATAAAAACAGTCTGCTCAGTAACTCAAAAGCCTCCAGCACCTACAGCAGCAGTAACCTTACACATCTAATACGATCAGCAATATTACAGAGGTCACCGAGAGGCTGTCAGCTAAATTATTTGCTCCCAGAAGTCGAAAACAGAGCAGGACAAAGAAGCCTCATTATTAAAACACCAGTCTTCTGACTGTGCTGTAATATTAGCGTGCTGTGTAGCAACCCCGGAGCTTATCTGATGAGAAACTATATCACATACATGCAGTGTTCAAATATAGTGTATCTGTGTTTTTTTCTGGGTAAAAATGGAGCAGGTCCTTTCTCCCAGAGGAAAAGCACAGTAGCTGTAATTTGTGATGATGATAGTTTCAATGAGATGTGTGTAAGAGGAAAAGGCATGGTAAGGAAAAAAATGACGGATAAAAGATACATTTTTTGATTTGCTCTTTGAACAGCCTACCTGACAAAATAACAAAGGCAAGCCCTGGATCACTAGTAAGATCTTAAGAACCACATTTTGATGGGTTGAAATAACAATGCTCCATAAGGGAGCACATCTGGTGGGTACTAAATTCAGAAAACACTCCTTTTCTTCTGGCTGTTTAACATACTGCATGCATAAATCCAGAGGGGGCCATTCTTGCAGCACGTTATTGTTTTACTGTGACCTCCCATCGGACCTGCAAGTGTGAACACGTGAAAAAACATACACACATGTGCACTGACGCAGTGAGAGAAATGGAGCGCTGTGATATATTTAGCACAAGCTCTCAGCGTGTACAGTTCCCATAGCTGACTGGGGGCAATCTGATCTGAATCAGAGGTGACCTTGCTGAAGATCAGATTACACAATAAGAGAGCTCTGCCAGACAAAGTCAAAAAGAAAACATTTTACTTGTCTCTTAATGGAACATTTACAAGCATCCATCTGTCTTGTATCATCTTACAAGGTTCACTCCTACTTCCCACAGTCCCGTGAGGGCAGGCATCATTTAATAGAAATGCAAATACACTACCAGTCAAAAGTTTGAGGTTATTGTGTTTTTTTTATACTAATGCAAGGTTGCATTAAGGATAGGGGTGCTCTGATAGATCGGCTACCGATCACTATCAGCCGATAATCACGTTGGGATGTTTGATCGGCGGTCTCTAAAAAGGCCGATCTCAAAAAACGATCTCAAGCTGATGACGCTGCTGTGAGAGGTTTGGCATGACATGCAGCGGCACCGTCTCGTTCTCTGTCTGGCGCGAGTGAAATAATTATGCTGAAGGTGAGGTACTCTCTCTTTCTCTCTAAAAATACGTAAATGGCTTCAAATCACCACACATCGCGTCTGTCTATAAACGAGCTGCACGCTGCACAGTTGACACAGGAATTGTCACTTGCACAATCGAGGCAGTGTCACATCGTCACTAAAGTTAATAAATTGCATTACTTTTTAATTCTTGCCAGTGTTTAACCATTCAGCACTCGCGCGCTCTCCTGGAGACAGTACGCTCATGCACACTCACAGCGCACACACATATTGCCAGGGTCACATTACTCCGTTTGCAGTGCGTATTTTTCCCTTTAATTCATGTTAATGGATTAAAGCGTTCACTGCATGCGGTGGCGGTCCGGCAGTGCGTTCAGGAGCGGTGCGTCTGCAGCAGTGCAGAGATTGTTTCCTTCGCAAGCGCTGAATTAAAGTAACAGCGCATTGTTTGCAGTAAATATGAACATGGATTGACACGAAAATGTAGTAATGTTATAAATTATAAAAAAGGCTATAAAAAGATTGGTATCGGTATCGGCAGATACTGCTTTTTGTGATCGGTGATCGGCCTCAAAAATCCTGATCCTATAAAATCCTAAGCAAAATTACAGTTACAACATATACATTGTTACAAAAGATGTTTATTTCCAATAAATGCTGTTCTTTTGAAATTACTATTCATCAAAAGAATCCTGGGAGAAAAATGCATAATCATTTCCAAAAAAATATTAATCAGCACAACTGTTTTAAACATTAATAATAAGAAACGAGCACCAAATCAGCAAAACAGAATGATTTCTGAAGTATCATGTTAAACTGACGACTGAAGTAATGGCTGCTGAAAATTCAGCTTTGCCATCACAGGAATAAATTGCATTTTAAAATATATATTTGTTTTGTAATAATATATAACATAATATTTACAATATATTTTTTATCAAATAATTGCAGATTTGGTGAGCATAACAGACATCTTTTTAAAAACTCCTTTTGAATGGTAGTGTGATGGTCTATATGGACAAAATGATGGAAGAGCCTGTCTGCTTGACACAATCATAAACATGCTGAGACAAGACTTTAAGTGTTTGTGGTAGGACATTGACAAGGTGATCCTCCCTTACTGAGTTTCGATTGAAAATGCAGGAAATGAAGTCAGCTCAAGAAACCTGACAATGATTTATTGGCTTTCTTTATACAAACATGTAAAGGTCACAGCTTTGTTATGGTTGAATAAGGATTAAAGTTTTCATTTACTGGCTACATATTTTACAAGGCTGGGCGCAATGACCTAAATTGACCTTTGACACCTTCTTGGGAATTCCTGCCCCAAATATTGAGTAGATTTAAATATCTGCATGAGAGTCTCACTGTTGCAATATAGATAGACATCAAGTTACCATTTTTAACGCCTTAATGGCAGACTGCAGGTTAGCTCCAGACATGAAGGTTATCAGTGAAAGTGGCTAAAGACTCATCTTAATCAATGAGCTGCCAAAGAGATGGTGAATGAAGCTATCAGCTGTGCTAATTCACACATTGCTCCCTGAACTTAGAGTTTGAAAAATTAGGCATTCTCTAAAAAAATAACATAAATGTACATATTTGAACTACTGTTCATTCAGCACAGGCTCATCGTAAACATGTGCATATTGTGACATTTCTGCAAACTAATTTTATGTTGCTTCCTGCACGTTTCATGACATTTTAAAAGTGAACTGTCCAGTGATGGCGCTAAAAGCACATTCAGTTTTATCTGAAACAGATGGCCCTGAATCTGGGAATTTTCCGTTGCGCTGAGTATTGTACGCATCGCAGCAATTCCTCAATTAAATGTCCTGTGAGCCGCATTTGAAAATAATGTAAACCTAGGGCTGTGCGATATGATGATATATATTTGATGGACGAAATAAAAAATGTCTATCGCTTCATATTATGCTCTATCGTTTATTTTGTGGTGTTGCAAAATACATTGTTTATGGTAATACTTTTTCATAATTTGGAAGACTGCTTTCTTTACATGCCACCACAGGGCATAAAGGGGAGACAGAACCAGGTGGAGAACGACAAGCGAGGACAAAACGAGGAGCTCGTTCCTAAACGAGGGACTACTTCTGTAGCACGAACACACATTTTTAGGCACTACAGTTTTAAAACAATCGATTTTAAGCCGTTGAAACACAAACAACAGAGCTATATGTGTGCCCCATCTCTGTTTCTGTGTGAGAGGAGCGCGCATTTTTTTGTCACTTTATTGGCTTTGAACTAGGGATGCCAACGATTAATCGATGATTGATTAATTGTCGATAAGGGATGCAATCGATTAAAGCTATTGATGGTTGATTAAGCAGTTTAATTTTGGGCTGCTTGCGACTCATGCGCAAAACACGTGCAAGCAGCTGTGAGTGACGGTATTTCACGAGTTCGCACTAACATATAATGTGATTGAGCAATTAGTAGCATATTTGGCGTGCTGTCCAGAGGGAGGGCTCCGAGCTCGGGTTAAAGCCTGAACCCAGAGAACTCCCCAAAAGAAGCTAATGGCATGAGACAGCAGCCGGAGAGAAAATTGTAAGTAGCCCCCAAAAATATGCGTGCTGTGAAGAAAAGTAGGGTGTGCGAGGAGGCGGCAGGGCTACTGGGAGGGGTCGTGCAGTGCTTGAATGGGAGCTGCGACTCTCTGCGCCGGATGGCAAGCCCTACCTGTTGCCGAATGAGGAGCACGATGGAAGGTCAGCTGAGGGACTCTCACTGCGTCCGAAGGGAGCTGCGGCTCTGCTGCACCGGAAGGGAGAGTCCCTCTTGCAGCTGAATACGTGGTGTGGTTTAAAGCATCAGATGGAAGGCTCTCACTACGACCGAAGGGAGCTGTGGCTCTGCTGCCCTGGAAGGGGGAGCCCTGTCCGATGTGGAAAAAGCAAATGGGGCTCAAAACGACGGATGGAGGGCTCCTGCTGCGACCGAAGGGAGCCGCGGCTCTGCTGCACTGGAAGGGAGAGCCCTGTCCAATGCGGAATAAACCATTAGGCTCAAAACGATGGATGGAGGCACTGCTTGAATTGAGCAGAGCGCTGCGTCGGCTGTATCAAATGAGCGGGGCATTGCGTCGGCAGTATCAAATGAGCGGGGCACTGCGGCAGCAGTATCAAATGAGCAGGGCACTGCAGTGGCAGTATCAAATTAAGCGGGGCACTGCAACGGCAGTATCAAATGAGCAGGGCACTGCGGCGGCAGCATCAAATTTCATTTAACTGATCAGAATTAGATGGGCTTTCTTTGTGTGAAAATTATTGGTCCTGATATAGCTCTTGAAGGCGTCCGATGACCATCGACCAAGAACTTGGATCTGCTGCTGTGAGAGGCTTTTTGAGCTGCTGTAGTTACTGCCCCGATTCGGAAGGAGTGGCTGGAAAATCTTTCTACGGGTATGACTAGTTGGACGATGTTTATTGAACATCGTTTGGATAGATGTTTTTGAAACCAAAAACATGTGACGGGGAGGTTACAGTCATCGACAAAAAGAGGGTTAAGAGGGGATATAGACTGAGAGCTTCTGAATTGTAGGCAAGAAAAAGGGCCTGATACGGTTGGATTGGTGACGGGAGGTTAAACATATAGACGTGGTGACCTCTTTTTTCTGATCTGATTTACTTTGTTTGATAAAATAGGAGATAGCTTTGCTGTCGAGCACGGAAAGGTTTGGATGGAATTTGGGGTTGGATAGAAGTTATTGTGAATTCCAAGCATCTCAGGAAACCACAAAAAGCCAGTATGAACATTGCATCGAGTCTACGAGCAGTATGAAGTCAGTGGTACCCTGTGCGGAGAATGTGGATACATTTAGAAAGAATGTCGAAAGTTATCGGCTGTCTAGCGTCCGGGCTTGGAGGATGAGAGCGCTGAATTCCTTTGATCAAAAGAGATGTTTGAGAATTGTTTATTTCAGGAGAGGGGGCGCCGTAGATTAATTTGTGAAAAAAATTGGATGCCGCTTAGATAACCTTTGATTGACCGAGCTTGGAGGTTCTTACAGGTGTTAAGATAGGAAACAAAAGATGTGATTGAAAGGACGGAGAAATTGGGAAATGGCAGGTTGTACGAGAGGTGTAAAGCTTTAAATCATATCCAAGCAGTTAGATAAGATTGGATGGTTCTGGGTGAAACTGCTTGGAGGATCGAACCGAGTGACGCGTTGAGGAGGTTTTAAGGGATGTGTTATGGGAATATGAGTTGTGAATAGTGAGGTACTGGGGTTGGCGATGGGTCCGCCTCTGGAGACAGCGCTCTGAATTTCTGCGAGAATCAGAGACTTGATGGTATTAGGCACAGGGGGTGGTTCCTGAGCTGCAGCATTCGGTGGGGTAGGTAGTGGGACTGCTGTGAATGAAATGTACTGAGGTTTAGATTGGAGAGAAGGGTTAGAAGTAGGGATGCACTGATTCCACTTTTTCCAGTACTCGCCCGATACCGATACTTTTATTTTTGGTACTTGCCGATACAGAGTACCGATACCAATATTTTTATTGCATTTGTAAATTTTTTAAATATTGGGTACAGAAACCAAAAGGGTATGTATAATGTTAGTTGGTTAACTTCATTTATCAAATAGATACAGTCAAACCAAAATTTATTCAGACAACTTCAACATTTCTCACATTATCACAATTTATTCGCTATAGTTTTGAAAATGGTAATAAAATATGACAATAACTCAGAGTTAAACTGTGTCAGAATAAAATTCATCTTGATAATGTTGTAGATAATTTTGATAGAAAGGTATGTAATAGATTACAATCGACCAAAAATTATTCAGACAGCTGTTAGTATGACAGTATTTACACAACTATCTATTACTTAGTCGGGCAACCCTTAGCCTTAATGACAGCCTGTAGTCTCCTGGGCATGCTGTCATCCAGGTTCATGCAAACCTCAACTTCAATTGACGCGCTTTGCTGTAATAATGCAGGGAACCACTCGCTATAAATCTCCTAACTGTGATATTTTCAGAAATAGAAATCGCGTTTTTTCATCTGAAACGTGCAGCGATTTATTTTCCAAAGCCACTCATATAATGCAGAAACACTCATGAAGCAAGTAAAACATGCGCAACGCCTGCAGGCCTGCAGGTTGATGCAGAATGAGAGGACAGTAGTACAGCCTAGCGCATTTCACACTGCTAGATTCACTTTCGCCTGAAAGCCTGAAAGGTCTAAGGTTGAAAATACACGATGTTTATAGTGAATGCCCCTATAAATGGTGTTATTTTTACAATTAAGTTTTAATCCAAATGATGCGTGTGCTAAGTAGGTGAACATCAAAGATCACACAACAGAATTGCGCACGCTCTCTCTCTCGCTCTTTCTCTCTCCCTACTGTTAAGTAACTTGTGCATTGTTTTACTTACTTGTTTTTGACATATCCGACCGATCTACAAACTTTTCAGTGATGTCTGTGAGAAAGGCATATTCACTCGACAAGCTCGCGCATCTGCGCCACCGCGCGCTCAATCCACTCAGCGTGCTTTGTTTATCAGCTCACGCACACCAGCTATACAGGCATTAATACTGAATGTTTAATGTTATATTCATTGCAAACATATACTTCGTAGTAGACATCCTTAACTCCTTCTTGCTGTCAGTTGTTCTGTTGTCGGTGTTTCTTTGTTGGTTCCTGAGCTGCAGCATTCGGTGGGGTAGGTAGTGGGACTGCTGTGAATGAAATGTACTGAGGTTTAGATTGGAGAGAAGGGTTAGAAGTAGGGATGCACTGATTCCACTTTTTCCAGTACTCGCCCGATACCGATACTTTTATTTTTGGTACTTGCCGATACAGAGTACCGATACCAATATTTTTATTGCATTTGTAAATTTTTTAAATATTGGGTACAGAAACCAAAAGGGTATGTATAATGTTAGTTGGTTAACTTCATTTATCAAATAGATACAGTCAAACCAAAATTTATTCAGACAACTTCAACATTTCTCACATTATCACAATTTATTCGCTATAGTTTTGAAAATGGTAATAAAATATGACAATAACTCAGAGTTAAACTGTGTCAGAATAAAATTCATCTTGATAATGTTGTAGATAATTTTGATAGAAAGGTATGTAATAGATTACAATCGACCAAAAATTATTCAGACAGCTGTTAGTATGACAGTATTTACACAACTATCTATTACTTAGTCGGGCAACCCTTAGCCTTAATGACAGCCTGTAGTCTCCTGGGCATGCTGTCATCCAGGTTCATGCAAACCTCAACTTCAATTGACGCGCTTTGCTGTAATAATGCAGGGAACCACTCGCTATAAATCTCCTAACTGTGATATTTTCAGAAATAGAAATCGCGTTTTTTCATCTGAAACGTGCAGCGATTTATTTTCCAAAGCCACTCATATAATGCAGAAACACTCATGAAGCAAGTAAAACATGCGCAACGCCTGCAGGTATTTGTACTGATGCAGAATGAGAGGACAGTAGTACAGCCTAGCGCATTTCACACTGCTAGATTCACTTTCGCCTGAAAGTCATGTATGTCTAAGGTTGAAAATACACGATGTTTATAGTGAATGCCCCTATAAATGGTGTTATTTTTACAATTAAGTTTTAATCCAAATGATGCGTGTGCTAAGTAGGTGAACATCAAAGATCACACAACAGAATTGCGCACGCTCTCTCTCTCGCTCTTTCTCTCTCCCTACTGTTAAGTAACTTGTGCATTGTTTTACTTACTTCCTCGCTCCACTGGCTTCCTGCCCATTTCAGGATTGATTTTAAGATTTTATTGCTTGTTTTTAAGATTTTAAATGGGTTGGCGCCGCCTTATTTATCAGAGCTTCTACATGTCCACACTCCTGTCAAAGCACTGAGGTCGTCCAATCAGATGCTCCTCGACGTTTCGAGATCCAGGTTAAAAACACCGCGCGCTCAATCCACTCAGCGTGCTTTGTTTATCAGCTCACGCACACCAGCTATACAGGCATTAATACTGAATGTTTAATGTTATATTCATTGCAAACATATACTTCGTAGTAGACATCCTTAACTCCTTCTTGCTGTCAGTTGTTCTGTTGTCGGTGTTTCTTTGTTTGAATATGGCGCTTATCACATGCTGTGTGGTATCGGCATTTGGTATCGGGGCATTTTAACGAGTACGAGTACAGGAGACCAGTATCGGGATCGGTACATCCCTAGTTAGAAGGAAGATAAGAAGGGGCCGTAACCTTATGCGGAGGCAGCCTCACGCACGGATTTAGCTTCTGGTGCTTAGGGAAGCACATAGGAAGAGGTAGAAGGAATTGAGGGTGGAGGCCAGTAAGCTTGCATTGCTGGCTGATGATGCCCTGCTTGGACGTCTGCAGCGGGGGCTGCTGGCCATTGATAGGAAAAAGGAGTAGCAGAAGGGTAAGAGTAAGGTGGCTGAGCTTGAACGGCTAGCGGAGGCAGCCTCACGCTAAGGTCTGCGACCGGAGGTAGAAGGAAGGGAGGGGGAAGGATAGGAGTTTGGGAAGCTATGCCAGCGGGCAACGTTGCGTGCGGCACTGTAGCTGAAGGCGCCGCAGTGATTGGTTGAGAAGAGGAGTGAGGCAATGCAGTGTGAGGAGCAGCCGAGTCTGGGGCGCGGCCCAGGCTTGCTGACGGCCTGGTGCGTCTTGAAGCTTGAGGGGAGCTGGAACTTGATCTGGAAGACAACGTCATTTTTAATGAAGTAGGGAGCTATGAGGAAGAGGTGCATGGGCTGCAATTGTCAGCAGAGGCAGCCTGACGTTTAAATCGGCTTCTGGGTTAGTGTCTGCTATGGGAGCTGGAGGCCACTGAAAAGAAAAAAGGAGTAATTAGAAACGGGTGGAAAAGCCCGAGATGTGTGGGCCCGAGTTGCAAGCGGAGGCAGCCTCACGCTTCCTTCAGCTGTTGTAGGCCACGGGAAGGGAGTGGGGTTTGTGACATCCTGTAGAGCCTGTGCAGCCTGCACAGCTAGCAGAGGCAGCCTCATGCTAGTGTGAGCTATGGGAGCTGGAGGCCACTGAAAAGGAAAAAGGATTAGAAGTAACAGGAGGAAAGACTGAGATGTGAGGGCATGTGTTGCAAGCGTAAGCAGCTGTAGGCCACGGGGGCTTGTGATATTCGAGGGGAAATGCTGGAGAGCCTGTGCAGCCTGCACAGCTAGCAGAGGCAGCCTCATGCTAGTGTGAGCTATGGGAGCTGGAGGCCACTGAAAAGGAAAAAGGATTAGAAGTAACAGGAGGAAAGACTGAGATGTGAGGGCATGTGTTGCAAGCGTAAGCAGCTGTAGGCCACGGGGGCTTGTGATATTCGAGGGGAAATGCTGGAGAGCCTGTGCAGCCTGCACAGCTTGCAGAGGCAGCCTCACGCTAGTGAGTGCTATGGGAGCTGGAGACCACTGAAGAGGAAGAGAGGTTAGAAGTAGCAGGAGAAATATGACGACTTTGACAACATCATAAAATGACGAAAATACATGCTTTTCCTCTTAACCACGCAATAAATAGTAAGTATTGAAACAGCTAGCCAGCCAAGCAGCACATCAGCTGGTAGAGACTTGGAGAGAGGTGCCTAGCAGTATGCACAACGCATGCGAATTAGGTTGTTAGTTGTTCTTGTTCAATAATAATAATAATAATAATAATAATAAGTTTCTTTATGATACTCCTTAGTTGTTAGTTTGCACCTATAATGGTACACTGTTTAACTTATTTTCACGAAAATCAAATATTTTTCATCTTATCTGTCTATCTGAGTACAATGTGTAATTAAAAATACAGGTAAAAAGCTAGTGAAAATTAATACAGAAAATTTGAGTAATTTCATTGTATGTTCTAAGCAGTTTTGCGTCTTGGTTACAAAAATGACATCAACATCCATAATGTCATCACGTCGTTTAACAACAAACGACCTACCTTTAGTGACTTTACCTAAAAATTGAATTGCAAACACGGCCTGCGGCGCTAGCGGAGGCAGCCTCGCGCTAGCGACTGCTACGTGAGCTGGAGGCCCAGCTACATGTGACGCTGCGGCCGGAAGAGCCGCGGTGAAAAGTTGAGCCGAAGCGGAAAGCGAATGAGGATTTGCTGCGATGAGAACTGGGGCGCAGCCCAGGCTCGTTTAAGGCCTGCCACTGCGACCCAAAGCTCGAGGAGAGCCGGGTCTTGTGCGCGACAATGGTAGTGTCAAGTGAGGTGAGTTCAAGGCTTTGCTCGATCTATTGGCCGCCTTGGCTAATTTGCAGGGTG
>NW_015505191.1:2611493-2651509 GCF_001515645.1 Sinocyclocheilus grahami
TTACATAAATAAATAAAAAAAATAGTAAAACAAAGATATATATATATATATATATATATATATATATATATATACACATACACATATTGTGCTTGTTAAGGTGATTAGCTGATGAGTTCCACCTGGGCCAGACTGGTTGATTATCTGTTCGTGCTCCTCCCGAACCTTATTAATAAAACATCATATAAATGTATAATCATTCATTCATAATGACAAATTAAACTTTATGCACCAAGAGCTTGTAACACTCCAAAGAGAAAGGAAAAATTTAAATCGCATCATATGACCCCTTTAAAGGGGAAGCTGTCCAATATTCGTCCTGTCTGCCATTCATATTAATCAAATAGTGAGAGAAAATCTCTCACTGCTCTTGACTAAATCACTTTTGTAACTTTAATAAGAAATTTAAAAAATAATAATGATGATATTTTTATATGTGTATATATAATAGAATCTATACTTAATACACGTTTTAATTATATCTATCTATCTTTATTTATCTTCAGTGAGCTTGAGTTTTTTTTTCTAGGTCTCTTTTTAGGCTTGTATAAGTTTGATATTGACATTGGTGACAAGGATTATGAAAATTTTATGGTATCAAAGATTTTAATATCATAAAAATCTTTGTAAAAGAAAATATATATATATACATACCGTGATATATTGTTATCGTGATATAGAATTAGTCATATCGTGATATAAGATTTTGGTCATATCACCCAACCCTATGTAAACCTACACTAAACCCAACCCTAAACCTAACCAATTGTTTCAACAAAAGCAAATTTGAAAAAAAAAAAACACATTTGCTTAAGAAACCCTGCCATTTTGGCTTGCTTCTACAATGTTTGAACTCCTTGAATGGCTATGGCAAATGTGTTTTGAGGTCATAACATAGCATTGTGCAAGGAACCATACAAATAAGTCTTTGTTAATCACTAATCTGCTCCCTAATCATAATTTGTGTAAAAAGGAATAAAATTTGTTGCCGTTTCACTGCCTTGTGATCATTCATTATTACTACATGTCTTACTTGAACGAAGACGAAACATTTTATTAAGGTACCATCAATGCTAAAATGCTGAATGAAAAGTAGACAGCAACAAATTTTGTCATCAGGTGTATAGTTTCCAAAAAAGGTGAACCCTTGTTTGTGATATGCAGGGATGTCCCACATAATCGCAACATGTTTGGGCAAATTCCCGTGATCAGATTCAGTAGCTTTGGTGTTGTTACATAAGAAATTTATGGGGCACTTACATAACAGTAACGAGCGTATGGGCCTGTGGGACGACATACTGACCCTCAGGGTGAGCAGCATGGTGTTATAGGTGATGGGGCCGCTGTCACCCTGCATTGCCACCCACATGCCAGATTGTGTGGCACCACTGAGAGTGTGAGAGCTCTGGCTTTATTTCACAGAGAGAAGAGGAATACATGTCATACAGTCGCATGTTCAGTGAGAAAGCTAATCTGCTAAACATAAAAAATGTATCAGATAAAAACTGCATGACTATTGTAATAAGAATGACTAGTGATTAGAAATGACATACAAGTATAAACCTGTCCTAAACTTAATTTTCTGAGTTTTCTCAGTCCACAAACTGACACTCTTCATTTTCATCAGAGCACTTAGTGTGCTGGCGAGCAGAGTGTGAGACGGAGATAAACAGCTAAGCAATATCTATATGTGCACTTTTAGATATTCAGCTGATTGGTACCAAGGAAATGGATTATAATGAATGAATACATAAATAAATAAATAAATACAGTACACAGAAATGCACCGTGTTGGATGGTTAGGGTTGCATATTTTATATAAGGGTTGCAGCAGATAAATTCAGCTATAACAATGACAAGCTCAATGCCTGGCTTAACAACATAGACAAAATAAACTTCAGAGTTGGCATACTATTTACATACAGTATATAAGAAATAGCACATGGATGTAACATCAGGATATTTAGTTACAACATGCTGTGTTTTAGCAATGACAAACCAAACACAGACTCATGCTGTATGACTGTTATGAGAGTACATTATAAATTCATTATTATCATTATTTGACTTTCAAATTGTTGAGGGAGAAGATATTGATAGCTTGGCTATCAAACACAGGCAGAAGGGCAGTTATCTGTGTATTAACGCTCTAGGACTCCAGAGAGTTTCTAATAAATCTGTGCAGTCTAGAAGTGTCTTCTACTCACAAAAGAACTGGATTTACGGTGTTTGTAGGCCCAGAGCTCTATTAAGAATGGCAGTCTAAGCAATATAGACTGTACAGTGCTTTTATAAAACTCCCAGATGGGAATTCACAAAAAGGTGCAAAATCAATAAGTGTTACAGAGCACATTAGAAAACTAAATTAATAGCTATAGC
The DNA here is from genome assembly GCF_001515645.1 of Sinocyclocheilus grahami. Taxonomy (NCBI): domain Eukaryota; kingdom Metazoa; phylum Chordata; class Actinopteri; order Cypriniformes; family Cyprinidae; genus Sinocyclocheilus; species Sinocyclocheilus grahami. The sequence goes on from NW_015505191.1 coordinate 2,613,873, forward strand.
ATTTAGTCACTACTACAATCACCATACTGTACCACTGCAATTCATTTCATTTGGATAGTATTAGTTTGGCATAATGGACATCAAACAAACTACTTGAAGTTTAATGTCAACAGACTTAGAAATGTTCAAACAGCCAAACACACAGGACTATGTTCCATCCAGAGCATGATGTAGAGGCTTTCAATGTTTAACTGTTTCAACGGGTAACTCAGACCACAGCAACAATTTAGTCATGCAAATGCAGCACATATCGAACTTACTACAGCATGTCTTACAAAAATCTATTTAACATCTGGACAGTTGAACACTTCCAAATGTTTGAAAGTGTATAATCTGTGTACAGTAGCAATCAGTTTGAGCTCATGTTACTTCAAACCCGTTCATGAAACTGCTAAGCAAGGACAGCGCGGTGGCTGAAAAACAGCCATCGGATGAGCCTGTGTGTCCGGCAGTGCTGGGGATTTATGAAATGACTTTCACTGTCCTTGTCTGAATTGTGTTTTTAATAAGCCACACACTGCTCAAACGTAGAGCATAATGACATGCAATATGAGCTACAGTGTAACGCTGAATCACAGGTATTGTATGGTGGTGTGGGGTGTATTGCAATTAACAAATGATATGTTGTTGGCAATTTAAAAAAAGAAAATTACCACATTATCAGTATGCCACATACCAGAGTCAGTTTAGCAATAAACCAATCTCATCTCAATAAAGTATTTTATATTATTGTATTGTTCACATTTTTTATGATGTTTATTATACGTACTCTTGACGAAATAAAGTGCATTCTTGTTTATGTCTAAGACCACCACAGCTTGAACAAACATCACTGGGAAATGATTTTCCCTGATTGCATTGCAATAAAAACAACACATTACAGGAGTCACTGAAATTGGGACAGGGCAAATTAAAAATTCTGACTGGAAAAATACTAGCTCATATTCTTGTCTAACGGTTAATTCTGGCCTTGTAAACAAGCGTCAATGCAGGTGTCAATTTTATAAGTGTTATTTAATCTTCAAATCTGCTTGTAAATTGCATTCTTGTAAATTGTTAATTATCTTTAATAGGGTGGTTGAAATTCAACAATAAAAATGTCTGAAATGAATGAAAAATCTGTACATACTGTACATGTTCTGTGCATACTATTGCCAACTAAGTGAAGTAGACTATATGATAATAGTTTTTTTACATACTGTATTTACCCCACTTTTGTCACGTATTTCTAGGCTAAGTTCAAACCGTCTCTAAGCTAAACTAACAACTGTAGTTGTTATGCAATTTAATGCCAACTTTTCTGGTGAGCTTAATTTCTGCACAACATAATGCCTATATAAGATGCTCCTAGAATACAGAAACACATGATTTCACTCAATCTGATTTATTTTTCATTGCTTGTCTGTTATACACTATTCCAGAAATAGACCTACAGAGCAAAGAAAATTTAATAGAGGGAACTGAAACGAGACAATTACCAGTGTGTCCAACAGCTATAATACTGCATCAGTGCGTTTACAAGACTGATTAATGATCACTGTGCTTTGTAGGAAGGAACACAATAAAAAATACAATTCACTAACATTTGTAATAATAAAAAGTCTGGTCTGTGGGATGATTCACATTGTTAAAGTAACTTAAGTTAAGGTGTCATGCTCTGATTCTTGCTTCTACAATAACTTGTGTAGGTGTTATTTCTGAGTCTGAAATAATTTTGTGACAGAATGAGGTGAATGTTTTAAGGGTTCCTCAAACCACTGCTAATATTAAGCATGCACAAACAATGGAATCATCACAACAAAACATTTACTTAACATCACAACGACTTGAAAGAGCACCCTGAATATTCCACTCATGATTTTAGGTTAAGCTTTCTAATAAGATGTTTTCCGGGTCAAAGTCAAGAGCTCCCAGAAATTATGGTGTCATAGATGTCTGGGGAAACAAGGGCACCGAACTTGCCTCACTGGAAACAAAAGTCAAACACCAGCTATTTTTGCAGTCAGCATCTGAAATGTTCTCTTCACTCATAAAATATATAATCACGACAAATGTTCCAAGGCGGAAAAAAAAAACATGAATAAAGCAACAAAGGCCTTAAAATATGATGATGCTGATTTTCTCTTCGTATGTATATTAAGCTGCTGAATCAGTGGTTTAAATGAGACATATATCTTTTCTGCAGAAGTGATTTAAGACCTGCAGTAAACAGCAAAGGGCTAAAATCCAGAAACAAATCCCAAACAGACACAGAGCCAGTCGCCTTTGGGCTATAGAATGAGATGGTTTTTATTTACTGTAATCCCAAACACCTGTCTCCCTGCAGTACAATCACTTCCAATGAACTCCAGAGGGGCTGCAGATCACATACAGTCTTAACTGAACCTTTGATTATACCCCATATGGCTGGTTGACTTTTCTTTTAACTGCATTTCATCTCACTGCTGTCACTTCATATGTCCAAGTTCAGAGGAAGAAAATTTAATGGTGCCAAAGAGGAATTTCTCACCCTTTTTCCAAGAAAGAAACTGTCAAGATGAAAGATTATGAATCAGACAGATTAATGCGTCATTCTATTAAACAGATAAAGCAGACATAAAGGTGACTGATACTATACTAGATATGACCTCAATGAAAATTAATCATCCTTATTCTCCAAGCCAGTTTGGCATCATGTAACTCAAGATAAATGAGTAGAGGGTTTAAGATTTATGATTGTTTTCCTCTTTTGGCAGTCAGATGGTAATTAATCACATTAAAGCAATTAAGAAGGTTGTCTCTGCGCAACTGGCCTGATCTCAAATGTCCTTCAGATACACAGCTGTACTGAGGAACTGAGGTTTGTGGAATGGATTTATCTGTCAATTCATTTTTATGACACAGCTGATCAAATTATCAGCACTAACACAAGACCTACAAAGTGAAGTGAAACAAAGGAGTGTAGTGAAAGACGGTACTGGTTTGTTTTAAAACTGATCTTCTGGAAGCAGTGAACAACAACTACATATTGTGAATGCTTTCAGTTTGAATCTGCACTCAGTGACCTAGGGAATAAATAGAAGAAACATTCTGTCTGTATACTGTAATAAACATAAAACAACAAATGTAGCACATGAGAACAGCTTGTGCAGGTGTAAACCCCTCAAAATTCAAGGACACACTATAGGTGGCTTTTTTTTGGTATCTGGTGAAGGAACAGTCCAATTTGAACAAACATTTGGAAAACATGCATTATATAAACTTGCACACTGCATCACATTCACACCATGTCACTGATAAGAATGAGAACTGACCCTACCTCTCTCAGTGGTCACGACAGGAGGCTTTGAGGTGCTTTTCACTGTCCATGAACTGTTTGCAGTATCCAGAGCAGGTGGTGTTGGGGTTTTTGTGCCACTTAATGGAGAGGAAGGAGTAGGTTTTACTGTAATGTTCAGTGTTGTGGTAAATGTGGAGTTTTCTTTGACTTTACTGCGTTTGGAGGTAGCGTCCATTGTTTTGGTCAGAAGCGCAGCCGTGGTGGTCAACCAGATGGGCTGTAGTTGGTTAGTTTTACCAGTGGTCCTGTAGTCCCTGGATGTGATGGTCAGTGTGGGGGTGAAAGGTGAAAACCTGGAGTCCCTGTCGTCCTCCTGTAAGTGGTTTGGGATGGTGGTCGCCTCCAACGTCTCATCCAACACAGCACGCGGGAGTCTCGCGCCTGGCGACGCGCTCTCATCGCTCAACAAACCAGCTGTGTATCCAAACAACAATAACTCCAAAACTGAGAACAGTAACATAGTGTAACGCATACACGTCATTTTGTTCTTTAGCTCCCCATGTGAAACGTTTCGACTGTATCCTTCAGTACTATACAGATGTTTTTCTTACTACCGAATCTGTGTTTCAGCCAATTGTCTCCACTTGTCCAATCGCGCCGTGAAACTGCACGGTTTCACTTCAGCGGGACTGACAGCAGTAAACCCCGCCTACTACGGCCACGCCTCCGTCCAATCAGAGCGCAGGCTACATGAAGATTGGCGTAACACTGCACCAATCATACGACTGCGAGGAGGAGCCTCAAAACTGACAACTCTATGACCTGTCTTGAAAAGTGACAAAAGAAAACAGGTAAAACGAAATTAAATAGATCTGCGTGATAATACCCAGATAAGAGGCTAGCCAGCAGTGACTGTACGTAACTAGTGTTTTAACTTTGGTTAACACCACATTATGGAAAAATTGCATAATTTAATGGCGCTAAAATTAATGGATTCCCTCTGTTAATAGAAAATTTGACGGAGAAACTCCATTCGCCTGAAGCAGGTTTAACAAACACGACAGACGTCGTGCTGTGCTGAATAACAGTACAGAGTAATAGCGTCCCCTAGTGGTGACGCACCATTAGTCAAGAACACGCCACGACTGTGCTGCTCTGAGCAAAATTCATTTGACTGGTATTTCAACAATACCTAAAATAACAATATAAAATGTAATAATTTATTTAATAATAATCAAAATATACAGATAACTAAAATATTGATTGATTCCTAAACTAAATCAAATAAACGAATCTCTTGCTTTTGTTTTAAAGCTTTTTACAGCCTTTTTCTGGAGTATGACAATCAAAAAGAATAAAATGGAAAGAGAAAATACCTGTTTTTACTTCTGATACTCCAATTTAAAAAAGTGCAATATCTTGTAGATAAGGAAAGAATAATAATAATAATAAGGAATAAGGAAAGAATTACATCAAAATGTTACTTTAAAACACCTACACTGGGCAAACCACCACTGTGCGACTGAGGCTGATCGTTTGCATCTTTTATACATATATTCTGTATAACAATAGGCTACTGTATGCACACTACGTTTTTAAGCAATTTACTTGAGGACATTTGTCAGTGTGTGCACTGGAGAAGCTTGATGATATTGAACCCCTGAATAAAGAAATTTCACATCACTGCAGGCATTTTTGGAGCTCTCTAGATAGTTCAAAGGCTGGTTTGATGCCTGATGGTGGTCCATATAACTGTATAAAGCAACTGGAACTGAGGTGCTTCATAAATTTATAAGAATAATCCTGTGAACATACAGTAAAATGAACCCATACTGTGCTGGGTTTTAACTTTAGCAGTCATAGAGAGACAGAGAGAGAGGCTGTTTCAGGCATGTCACAGATGTGCGGTGGACATTAAGCCTTTATTTGCAATTGGACTTGCAATTGGAGTTGTTACTCCGCCCTCACATGAATTTGTGTTACAGTCATAAGAGGAGGGGGGATGAAGACAACTCATAGTGGGCGGTTTACTTTGAGAACTGTTTGGTTTAGAAGAGAGAGAGAAAGACAGACAGACAGAGAAAGCTGAGGCGAGCTAGAAAGTCAGCACTCTATAAACATCTTACAGTGCTTACCAGGACATCTTATCAGTGAACAAGAACCTTGTGAAGACAGAGAAGAGGATAGGCCTATAACACAACTTTCCTTTCAAGGAGAAGGATGAAACCTCAAATAAAAAGAACTTTATCAAACTTCTTCTTTGAATATGAAACACCTCGACAGGTTCTGGTCAGGAACAAAAGAGTTGCAGTCGTGTGCCGAATCATCCAAATGGGTGTTCTAGCCTACATAATTGGGTAAGAGATTTATTTTATCCTTAAAAATTCTGAAAAAGCAGATAAAAATCATTGAGCATGAGTAACTGAACAGAACATGCTTTAACAAGGTCAAAAAATGCACAGAATGCAAACAAACTAATGGCTCAAGCCTTATATTGAATTGAAAAGTTAAGTGCTGTCATGATGTATCATTTAAGATAATGCATTGCTTAGTCTAACTAGCAGCACACCATCAAACTGTTATTGTTTCAGAAAAGACATACATTTCTGAAGCTGAGAATTATTTTGTTTACTTGATTTGCTTGAAAGTATGCCCATATGTTTTTTTTCTTCATTGTGTCTGATTTAGATTTAATGGCTTATAGCATCAATAATGTATCAGCAGCTCATCTCCTGTCATAGAGCTAACAGCTGGCCCCCAGTATGTATTAGATAACTGGATGTACGTGGCGTTGGTGTACGAAACAATTCACTTATGTTCATGATATGTGTTGCAGTAAAATGTCATGCTGTAGTCATTCATGGAGAAAAAGCAGACTTTGACAGATGTTAACCTTTACAACAGTCAAGTCCAGACAAACGCTGAGCATTTCCTCTTAAGTAATTCAAACCTGTATTGTGCAAGCCAGTGAGCATCAGTTAACATGTGGGTGTCATTTGTGTGCTCTAAACAATACAATTTGCAAGTAACCAAATAAGTGCGTTGTGCTTCCCTTCAAATCAATGACTACTGTGGAGTACATAAAGCCACTGAAGGAATAACTCAATTGGAAAATGCCTGTTATATAGTGATACTTAGCTGTCTCCTACTTACTGTGTATATCTACAATGTGTTATATCACTGTATTATACTATAATGTACAATAAACCTCCTTTAATGTCTGTGATCATAGAACAGCACAGGAGTTGTGCTGCTCTCTCATCCCTCTTTGATACTCCTTTTTGTTTATCAGTGAGACCACCCTTAATGAATCAAATACAGCTCTAGTCCAAATTTCAACAGGCTGACAGAGGTATTTGTTTGGGTATTCAAAACTAAAAAGCATTAAACACTATAAACCTGCATGTCGTGCAGCTAAAAGTGGATGGTGCTTCTGTTATCTGTCATGTGGAAGTTGTTTGTCTTTATAAGTGAGGTGAGCTGAATGAAACGCAAAACGAGCAAGTCGATAAACTATTGCAATAGCATTAGTTTTGGTCTGTGTGGAGCAGTATGTCATCTTTAGGTGTGTAAGACGATAAGACTGACAGTCATGCTTCAAAGGGAAGAATACCGTTTGTCGTGTCATGCAAGAGGGCATGAGGCCAAAATCTTATTGCTTCATCCTACTTTTACATGACACAAGACGGTTCAAGTACATATGAACACACACACACACACATACACATATTTTGAAACGCAAACTATAAAACATGCCTTAGTCATTTAAACGTTTTCGGTCACACTTTATTTTACGGTCCAATTCTCGATATTAACAAACCATTAACTATGACTTTTGCCTCAATAAACTTCGAATTTGCTGTTCATTAATAGTTAGTAAGGTAGTTGTTAAGTTTAAGCATTGGGTAGGATTAGGGATGTAGAATATGGTCATGCAGAATATGTGCTTTTATATACTAATAAACGGCCAATATTTTAATAATAGGCATGCTAATAAGCAACTACTTAATAGGGGGAATTGGTCCCTTTACTAAACTGTTACCACATTTTCCAACTGCTGTGCAAGCTTAATAGTGCAAATCATGAGGGCACAGTATACACTTTTTACTTGAATAAAATAATGCACTATAAATATGTTTTTATTGCTATTGTCAATCAGTAACTAATAAAAATGAGATTAATAGTAGTTCAAAGGTATTAGGATCAAATGTAATTTAAACATTGAAACCCTACTTTCACTGACACCTCATGAATCCAAAGAAAGAAAGAATGACTTTACAGAATCATTCACAATGTTTCTGGAAATAATTGTCAACAACAGGAATATTTTAGTGGAAAATTAATGAGATTTTTCATATACCTGTGTGTAACCCTATATCAAAGAATTAGGTCTTTGAAAATGATTTATATGCAGTAATTTGCAGGTTTTATTCATATCCATTATGTGAAAAGGGTACCTTTATTTATGGCTGCCATGAAATGTCATGTATGTGGATGACAATGATTTTAATAAGTAAAATCACAAAGACACTATTTATGAAGTAATTTGGTATTCAAACCATACACTATGAAATACAATAGATCTAATTTATGATTTAGGTAATAATTACACACACAAAAGATCTCCAGACTGCAGCTTGATTAAACCAGATCAGGTCATGAATTGTTTTTTGCTTTTGTTAGGTGGGTGTTCATGTATGAGAGAGGCTACCAGACGATAGATATCGCCATAGGCTCCATCTTCACCAAGATGAAGGGAGTGTCCTTCACAAATATCAGCGGAAAGGAGAGGATATGGGATGCAGCTGATTTTGTTTTTCCTGAACAGGTGGGTTGTGTCTCCTAATTTTGGCCTCAGAACTGAAAACTTCAGAAGTCCTAATTTATATACATAGTTAACATTATTTTATTCTTTAGTTTTATCATCATTTCAAAAATGAAGAAATATATTTTTGAGTGCAGATGTGGGACACTCACTGGGTAATTGTCCATCCAATAAATTTCAGTTTATGCTTTCTGATTTTAAACATACTTATATTGGCATAGGAGTCATGATGGCTGTAAATTGGGCCTAATCACAGATAAATGTAATCATATTGTGTAAACATCTGCAGTCATGTGCGGGTTATTCTCACTCTGACTGAGAAACTACTGATATTGTCATGGCAAGTAAACACCTATATTGTGACGCTTTTTAGAAGGCTAATGGAGAAATACTTGTTGATTATAAAGTTATTTCTTAACATAAATCATTGAAAATGTCTGCCATTATTTACTTAATGACAACAGCCTGCAGCAGTTTCAGAATATGAACTTATTTCACAGAAAGCACCCAGTGCAGAAACAGACAGACTGTTGACAGAAAAGTAAACACGTCATCATTCAACAATCAAAGGAGTGGCTCCAGGAGCTTCTTTATAAAGTCAACGAATATTTTGTCCAAAAAGCAAACATCAAAATGTTAATCACGATAACAAATATCAGCGCTTATGCACACACACACATTGGGTTTTCATGTTTTATGGTGACTTTCTATAGAACATTTTATTCACCAAAGAATCCTGAAAAAATGTCAGTTTCCATGAAAATAAATAAGCACAACTTTTCAACATTGATAATCAGCATATTACAATGACAGGAAATTCAACAAATGTAAAAGCATCACTGGTTTTCATATGTACAGGTTGCTGTCACTAATAGCTAACAGTGCTAGCAGAGCAGAGACACGAGAGATGGAATGACACTTAGACTATTTAAGGCTGAGTTTAAACTTTAGATTCAGCCTTAAACACAGCTGTGTCTCAGATGCAAGCTGAAAATATAGCCATGCTTATCTTCAAACAGTGTAAATCAAGCATTTAATACTGAATCATATGTACAGTGGGTGGCTTTTTGGTGGTCTGTTTTGGGTTTAGGTTTCGGTTTCAAAAAAGGACATTCATCATGTCATGCAGGGGTGTCAAAAACAGTAGCCTGAAATCAAGCAAGCAGAAATCAGCTTCAAACACTCCACTTCTTATGCAACCATTGTATCACTAAATAGACAAAGGATGTACTATAAATTTAACATGGCGCTCTGGCTCTGTTTTAAGCTTAGATATTGAAACTACATGTGGAACCTTTCAAGTCCTTTATGTTCCATTTTCCAGGGTGACTCATCTTTTGTTGTGATGACGAACTACATTGCTAGTGTGGGACAGAAACAGGACAAATGTCCTGAGGTAGGTAAATATATTTTTCTTATTGTCTCATCACTATCGGCTTTCATCATCGTGACTGTCATAATTCTTTTGTTTTTTTTCTCTAAGATCTCTGTATGAGTCATATCCTGACCATCTTTCCCCCCAGTTAAAATACAGTTTCTCAGAAATAAGGGTCGATGGCCGCCATGAAACTTTTTTTTTTGAGGGGCTCAAGACCAAACTAAAACTTAACTGAGAGTTGCTGATGCTTCTGTCAGTGATCATACCACTTTTACCTTTTTTTTCTTTGTCTGAGTAAAGCCATGTGCGTCACTGAGTGGCAGTTTGTCTTTGGTGTTGCTAGATGAAGCATAAATTCAGCCAGTTTGTTTTAGGACAGGCGTCACACGCTTAGGGTTACAAGCTACTGTACGTATTATTCAAGATCATACCATATAATAAGGAATTGTCACATTTTTAAAAGAACAGAGTTCTATTCCACATTAAATCCATTTGGATTTGAAAACACTTTGCTTTTGAATCAGTTAAACTTGTGAATCATATTGTCACTAGATTTACTGCATTGCTCATCAAAATGTTTAAAATACAAAATATCCTACAAAGAAACAGAAAGTGTCACTTATTTCCCCAGGTTACCTTGGCAAACTCATATAACCTGTGTTTGGTGATACAATCTGTTTGTACTTTCCAGCAAAGTAACATGGCTAGACTTCATGTGCCATATCTTCATTCATTTACCTGCTCTGGGTTTACCTCAGTCTTATTTGTCTTTCACTTTACTCTCTATTTGACTTTATTGCACTAGCTACAAAGCTTTGCTTAAACAAATGAGTTTTAAGAATTGGGTTTTGTGGTTATTCTGTCTCTTCTGTGCATCCTGTCTCATTTGGATCTGGCATTTGCATATTTTCAACAAGCCAACTGGGGCTTAATTAAACACTAATATCCATTAAAGTGCTATTCCTTTCCTGTGTGTATTTCAGCTGCCAGATGGGAAGAACAAGAACAAGTGTATGACTGACGAGAACTGTGATGAGGGCAAATACAAACGTACGGGAAATGGTAAAGTTTTAACCATTATATTGTTCCGACAGAAGGCACCGGCACAGCAGACTAACTTCACATCACTAGCAGCCGGGGGAAGAGGAACTCACTTTTTTTGTCACTTGTTTTTCATGGGCACTGTATAATCCCTTTGACCTTCATTGGTAACTAAATCAGTGGACCAGTGGTCTAAGATATGTACCGCATAATTCAAATGATCATGGGGTAAGAAAATTGGGGCACTTGCACGTAAGCATTTGGTTTCAAACTCTACTCAGAATCAAAGGGGGCCTAATGAACTCTCACTCTCCTAACTGACAAACCTGCACATCATCCATGCTGCCGTCTCCGTAAGTCACTAACATTCATGACTAACATGCTTTGCTCTCATGCTCTAAGGCTTTTTCTCTGCGCTTTCCACATCTTTGATGAATTTTACCCCATGCTCACTGATGTCTGTAATTCCCAGAGTTCCACAGGGCTCTCATCCAGATTACTTGGCGTGACTAGCAGTTTCTATAACAGGAACTACGCACAATTATTCCACTGCTACCCAAACATAAATAAATTGAAGTCATTTGTTAAATAAATCTTGCTTTTTTGACATCATTAGGATTGGCAGAGCTTAGTAGTAGTATGGGAACACCAATGACTTATAAACACACCAAAAAAAAGCTGATTAAAAATAATACAATCAAACCCACATTATAGACTGAGTGATATCATGAGCTCAGTGTGGGTCACAAATACTCAAATATTGACTCTGTTTCACGTGCAGCGTAGCAGAACGATTTACTCCAGGATTACAGATGTAGGTAAACAGCACTATCTCACATTGAAGTAATTCAAAGTAACTTGACTTCCAGTCATGGGCAATTGGCACAAACTTCATTCAACACATATTTTCCTTAATCGTGTTACAATACTGACTCTGTGAACTCAGGGTAAAATTCACAGATGTTTTCCTTGACAACACACAACCTTCTGGTTGTTTACGCCATGCTTCTGACCGCATATCATTTCATGCTTGTTGTATCATGTCTCTGATATATGTATGATGTTCTGTGACACAAGGGATGTGTTATATGTTATGTTACACTAAGTGTATTTTAATGGTTGTACAAAAGTTTATCAATGCTATACTAACCACCAAAGCAAGTTCAGTCTGTGAATGTAAATGTTCCTGGCAATGTTAAAAGAGTCAGACTGAAATTGCAAACATATGACCAAATGCAATCTGATGAAAGCATTCCTAAATAACTGGACTGATAGAATCATCCTTCATGCTCATTAATTCAGAGAAAAGTTAATTTAGTAACATCAAAGTCATGGCAGCTCCTCACTGAAATCTCACAGTCAGTTACTAATAGGAATAGATGTGTATCAAGTCAACCGTACAAATTGATTTGATTTTATCTTAGTGCTTTTCACACGGTCTGACAATCTTCTACCCAGTATTATATCAACCAATTTTATACTTTAAATATGAAAATATGAATATATTTAAAATATTTTAATACCAGATTTTATTCCCTTTTCACTACCTCAAGTGTGCTGAGAGTAATTCGAAAGTATGACTTTGTTTATGCATATGTGTGTGTGTGTTTGTGCATATACAGTGGGTATCAAAAGTCTAAATCCATATTGAAAATGTGGGATTCAAAATGTTTTTAAACCTGGAGAACCTGGATATATATATATATATATATATATATAAGCATTTTCAAAAGGGACATCAGAATTTTGGATCCTACGATATACCCTGCCATCTCTCTTTGGGGCACATGACTGTGTTTTGTTTGTCTGTTCTGATCAACACCAAAGCTTTTATACTCTGTTGTTCCATTACGGCATAACTGTCTCTCTCAGGGCACATGACGGGCAGGTGTATAAGCAATACCAGTACTTGTGAAATCTACTCCTGGTGTCCAGTTGAAGATGACCGTCAAATACCAGAGTATGAATGCTTATTTTATTATTGTTGTTGATGAATTGAATCAATCACATGGGGTGTCTAACAGTTATTGTGGCATGCCTGGACTACAATTATTGTCTTTTTTTAAATGTGGCATCTTTCATTTATAAGCCCACCATAATGAAAGAAAAGATACGGTTTCATAAAAAGCAAAGACTCACCATTCCTGAATGTCTTGAACTTTATGTCTGTGTAGAAATCTTGGAAACTAAAAAAGAGAATCAAAATGCAGTCGCCTTAAACATAAAAGTCTGTTTATACCTGGAGCACGTGACAGATTGTATTTAAATTTGTTTTGAATCAGCCTACAGTCTTGGTCTGATCCATTTAACTTTATTATGTTTCTCTGTAGCCCTCCAATCCTGCTGACAGCAGAAAACTACACACTGTTCATCAAAAACTCCATTACCTTTCGCCAGTTTAATGTAGTAAGGTAAAATTCTATATTTTTCAAAAGTTCCTTGTGGTACTGTACTGTATACTGGCAAACCCTAACAAGTACATTCAGAGGAAGGAGAATGAAATAAAAAGGACCTATTTTGAATGTGTTCATATAAGCCAGGGGTTTATTGCGGTACTAAAGAATGTCTGCAATATTTTGTGGAAAAAAAAGAAAATACACGTTAAACAACTTAAGCTAAACCAAAGCTAAAGTTTTTTTTTTATAGTCTCTCACACGTCAATAATCATTTATATGTCATGACATACTGTAATAACGTTTGTACAGTACAATATGGTACTTAACACGTTATTGAAGGCAAGGCTTAAAATGCACTCAACACTCAGCTTTATCCGCTTTGTCTAAAAGATGAAAGTTCTCCTCCCTTTTTTCTCTCTAGGAGTAACTTGGTGGAGAGTGTGAATCAGAGTTACATCAATACGTGTTTGTATCATCCCAAGACTGATCCACTGTGTCCCATCTTCAGACTGGGAGACATCGTTGAGCGCTCTGGGTTCAATTTCTCAGAGATAGCTCGTGTGGTAGGTTTCTGTCATGAATGATTGTAAATACACACACCCACTAACACTCACACTTCTAGTGATACTTGTTCTTTAAACATACATTCAGACAGTATACTTACATTCAAAACATTCTAGTATGTCCAGTAATCGGGATGATTTCCAAGACTGATGTACTGAATTGAATAGTTTACAAACTTAATAGCTGTTGAATCGTGATGTCGATTTGTAGGCTTCGCTCTGGGTTTCCAAGGGAATTTATGAATAGCAGTAAAATAAGTCAGTGGTTAACATCACTTGAGGAGACATTCACATTTTGTTCTATACATGTGATTTTATCATACAATGTTTATAGCTTTACATCTTGCTATTGTGACTTTATTCCTCATAAATTCCAACAATTGTGACTTCTCACTATAGTAATCTTATATCTTTTGTGTCTTTAAACTGAATAACTGTAACCTTTTATCTCACAATGTGAGTTTCTTATTTGAAACGTTATCCCAAAATTGTGGTGAATGATTAAAATCTGGAGAAGATCACAAAAACATGGGACGATAATCTACATGATATTTCTTATGTGATGTGTTAGGGTGGTGCTATAGGAGTCCTCATTGACTGGGACTGCAATCTGGACCTCAGTATCAGACACTGCAAACCAAAGTATGAATTCTATGGTCTTTATGGAACAGCGAAAAATGACAAAGAAGAGAAACCATCATTGGGATACAATTTTAGGTGGGTAAGAAAGTTTAACCTATTTCCCTTGTGAAAACAACTTTTAATTAGACTGCTCAGTGGTGAGTGGTGCTTTACTGTATTATTTCTGAGTCTGTGAGCTTTGTTGGTTTCTGTAAAAGAATAAGATTTTTTTTTAAAGAATATATTAAGTGGAACCACTACTAGAATTATTATGTGATACTGACTGTTTCAGATATGCTAAATATTATGTGGAGAATGGGGTGGAGAAGAGAACACTAATGAAGGTGTTTGGTGTACGGATAGACATCATTGTTCATGGACGGGTAAGCTTATTTTTTATGGATCATTCAGAAAGAAATTAAGGAACATGCACATTTCCATTTGTTTACAACTGTTCCTTGCAGGCAGGAAAATTTGATATCATCCCAACGTTGACGGCTATTGGCTCAGGAGTAGGAATCTTCGGAGTGGTGAGTGTCAGAGAATAAACTTATATTAATATAAAGAGATACCTGGTATCATTTCCTCAATTACTTTTTACTACAGACTCCATATTTTGGATTCTTCTGTCATGTAGGAGATGATACCAGGTGTAAAAATCTTTTGTGTTGTACCATCCAAGTAAAAATTAAAAGATGTGTTAATGTAAATAAAGTAATTGAGTTAAGGTTCTTTAATGCTTTTGAAAGAGTTATCTTATGTTCAACAAGGCTGCAATTATTTAATCTGAAATACAGTAGAAGCAGTAATGTGTAATGATCTAGTATAGATAAGTGATTTTAATATATATCTTTATAATTTAATAATCTAATATAATTTTATAATCTATTTCATATATATTTCATATTATTAATGTTAAAAAAAACATTTGTGCTGCTTAATATGTTTGTAGAAATACATTTTAAGGATTATTTGAGGAATATAAAGTTTAAACAAACATTTATTTGAAATTAAATCTTTGTAGAAAACAACAACAACACTTTTCATCAAATGAATGCATCCTCGCATTAGTATGGAAAAAAAATCATACTAAACCTCAAAAATTTGAATGCTAGTGTATCTGTATGTCAAAGCAGCACTATGTAACTTTTGGCGCTCTAGCGGTTAATAAACAGAACTGCACACATCACGCGGCAGAACATTCTAACCGGGAAATACATTTTAAGGATTATTTGAGGAATATAAAGTTTAAACAAACATTTATTTGAAATTAAATCTTTGTAGAAAACAACAACAACACTTTTCATCAAATGAATGCATCCTCGCATTAGTATGGAAAAAAAAATCATACTAAACCTCAAAAATTTGAATGCTAGTGTATCTGTATGTCAAAGCAGCACTATGTAACTTTTGGCGCTCTAGCGGTTAATAAACAGAACTGCACACATCACGCGGCAGAACATTCTAACCGGAGCTACTTCTCTAAGTTTATGTCTATGGCGATTCACGCAGGTATGTGTTACTCCGCAGCGGTGACGACCCGACCAGGCTACAATAGTCCAAATCTAAGTACTTATTATAAGTGTACCGTAGTGATTCGGAATAAGACAAAAACGCGGTTTGGAAGATGAATTCATAATGTACTTGCTCATTATATACATTTTGCCAATTTTGAACACAGAAAAAGTTACATAGTGCTGCTTTAATGACTCAATTACTGTGTTGATGACTAACTTGAAACAGAAACAAGAACAGATGCATCAAATTAGATATATTTCAAGCTTACCTTTCTATACACTTAGCTGTTTTGTGCTCACAATATCTCCGAAGTGCTTTTTATCTTATTGAAATGAACTAACATCTACTCTCATTTGTTAAGGCAACCGTTGTGTGCGATTTGCTCCTCCTATATTTTGTTCCAAAGAGAGATTTCTACAAAAACATGAAATTCAAGCATACAGAAATCCCGGAAGAGGTGAGTGTTTTTATTTTTTTTAAATAAATAAAAGGTACTAAATATTTCATTTGAGTCACACTTGCCTTTGTGATCGCTGCTGTGTCTCTGAGAGCTCTGTGGATAGCCAATGCTAGTTCACTACCAAAACACAAGATGGCAGCAGAGATACATAGTTAGCTGCCACGCAAATCTGTTACTTGAGCAGATGCAATTTACATCAAGCTACATTCCCGTAGTAGTGTCATTATGGACATTAAATTCAGGATTTAAATAGAATTCAAATGTCCAAAGCACTTCTGAGGGTGTGTGTGTGTGAGACGAAAAGTATAACCACGGGCATCAGCAACTATCTTACTTTTCTATCTGTATGCATGTGGGCAGACTATTGCATTCAAGTCCATGCTACACCACGGCTTCCTGTAGACATCTCTGCAGTGATATAGTTACCCTAGCAACACAGCGCATTGACCATACTTGTATCTTATAAAGAAAGGAAAATGAGGGCACATCTTAACCTCCAGTACTCCCACTCTAGCAGCTTTCTGATGAAGAAAAACATTGGGGTTGATAGGAGCATGGGAAATGATCTCAGATATGTATTTGCCCTTCCACAGAAACCAGCCTTGCCCCAGTCACAGACAGAAAAAGATCTACCAAAGGTAACGTGCCATTCAAATCTTTTCAGCCGCAGATCCCTGTAGAATTATAGCATATCTCTATAAACAACTTTTTCAATTTTAGTTGTGGTCACAGTAATTCAGATCTTTGCTGTGCACAGGAGTGAAGTCAGGACGGCTGCCATGATGACTGACTGTTGCACTGAAGACTGAGAGAGGAAAAAAACACCTCAACACTGGAGCTTAAGCAAGACGGCTGGGAGACTTGACACACAGAACTGTCAGACATCACGTTTCCTTTCTAAGTGCCTCAAAATGGCCACATTTCTCTCCCCTCCTTTAAATAAGTGAAACCTTTGTAAATGTGGGTAGACAAATGATCAAACCTCATCTATTGCACATGAGCCGAAACCTGGAAAAGAAAATAAAGCCTTCACACTTGAGTTGATTGCTCAGACAGAGGTATGGCATATTGGCTGCAGCATATGTTTAGCTTATACAAAAGTCCAGCAGGAAACAATTTAAAGGGGTTTAAACATTAGTTGTTTTGTCTCACATAGATATCAAAAGGAATAACAAACCTAGAGAGAAGTCTGTAAAAGGTTATAAGTTAAGGGACATGCTGTACGTCAAGACACTAACAGGTGCATAGCATACATCAAGAAGTAACTGACAAGACTACTGTACATTTGAGACAGAATGGACAAATGAGTTTGCACACTCACTCATATAAGAGAATAAGGGGGATTGTTTAAAACCATTGGATGAATTTCTACACATAAACACCTTAGAGCTCCTGAACATAGAATATGCTATTCCATTCTCTCTGTATTCTCCGAACAGCAGTGTCCAGACCCTGAGTACCACATACAGAAATCTCAATACACGACAGAAACAAGACTCTATTTAATCAAATACTCCATACAAACAGAGCCAAAAAACACTAGTCGTTTGGCACTGAAATTTTTTTCCTGTGTAATTCAGTTTATGGGCAAAGAGTGTGTGCCTAAAAGAGGGTCATCGAGAGAAAAAGAGAGATGGGGAAGAGAGAGAAGATGGGAAGAATATGTAGGAGTCAGAAAAATGGACCACCATCTGCTCAGGATATTAGTGAGAATATAATGAAAGTGGTTCACTGCGGTTTATCAATCTATCTTCATATAAGCAATAATGAGTCCTCTAAATGGGTGACTTCGATTAAAGGTTTTCTCTAAGCATTCACTGCTTACGTAACCAGTTAACTGAAAATAATTGGCAGCTGACCTGATTTGAGTCCAGTTTTATTCTTGTAAAATTAATTAAAGGGGCAGTTCACCCTGAAATAGTCAAAGCAGTTCATTTCTATGCAATGAAAGGGGAATGGTTGGTGACCCAACCAATTGCATTACATGAGCAGCTTGGACATTCGGCTGAATATCTCTTTTCGTGTTTCACGCAAAAAAAGTTTGGAATGATATGAGGGTAAAGGCCTGTTCACATAAAGACAAATATTTGCTTTGATAAACATTCATTTAAATGTATTTGAATTAATGCGTCTGTTCAGACCGACACAATCATTTGCATACCATTAATGCAACTTTTTTTAATTTATTTATGAAGAGGTGTTGTAATCTCTCTTCCATTGCACTGAGAAGAAAACTGGAAAACCATTCATATTTGCGCTTTTGATCACATGCCATGAGCCACTGCTGTTACATAAAACAATGACTTGGTGGTGCTCACGAACAGACTATTTTGCTAAGCAAATGTGAATAACAGACAAAGAATCCAGTGTTGTTTGATAATCACAATAATAAACACAAAAATCGGAATGGCTGTTCGAAAACGTAAATATGGTTTGACTTCCTTTTTCTCCATGACAACTGGGCATCAGAAATAGAACACTGCACAGCACTTAGAATACCAGGGTAAATGGGGTATTTCTGCTTTTGAACAGAGCCACCGACTTAATAGAGTGAATTTTGTCCTTTTAATTCAGCCTGTCTGACATTTTTTTAAGCATTGGTCTGAATAGGCAAGTATTTGCTATTAATGCTATTTAATTCCTGGGTGAACTGTCCTTTTAAAATTGAAACACGCATAGTAAAAATCTAATTAATATGAGTGCTCTGCTCTGGTAATTAAACATCTCGATCGTCAATGTCCCTTTACAATGATTGTCCACTCAGACTCTCTTTGTACTTTCAATACGTGATTCGAACACAGGGGATGATGGGTTCGACTGGCAGATGATCCGATGTAAACAAGGGCGTATTGTTTTGGACGGAGTTAATACAGGCCGAGAGGGACAGTGATGACATTGAATGGCAGTTCACTTTCGTTACACAGCTAAACACCATATTCAGATCCTTCCTTCAATTGGCTTGTCTGTTTTGAGTGAAAGTGACTCCCTCTCTTTCCACATCAGTGCACACCCGCTCGCCTCGGTGGCATGTTTGCGTGTGTGTTCGAGGGCCCGTTAGCACTGCTGACTGACAAATAAGCCTTTTGGAATGTGAAGACTCGGTAAACAATGACACATTCTGTTCCTGCAGAGAGACAAAGTGCTGCAACACGAGAGCCCTGCATCCGGTGTGATCCGTATGCTGCATTTGCGACATTCACAAACATGGAAAATAAGCCATGTTCTAGATAATGGTTATACCGAGTGCTCAAACACGCTGTATGAGAAAGCCCTGTTTTCTAGAATTGATTGAATGTGAAGACAAGAGCCTCTTTTAGTGTCTAGTAGTTACATAAGCCCCTTTGTTTCACAGTACGACACTGTGTGTGTTTATATATCGTATCAGAATGAAATTAGACAATTTTATGGTATGAAAAAATGGAAAGCAACAGAGATATGGAACCACCATTATATGGAGAAGGCCATATTTCAGGCATGCTATGATGGATAAGGTTAAGAATTGCACATTAACATATACAAAAAAGGCAAGACGCCATTGCTATTATTTTCTACACATGTACAGAGGTTATGATGGCAGCACACTGCATCAACAGCTTACCAAGTTAATAGCATCTTTTGTCCATGCTTTAGTCTTATGCACTAGAACACTTGTGGCATAGTCTTTCACACAAACCTGGCCTAATATAGATTCCACACCAAATCTACTAGTTTAGCCAGGATGTGAGGACCAGGATGGAAAGATCCAAATGGTATGAAGGAGAAAGAATAGTTTTCCGCCAAATTATCAAGGCCAGGTTTCATGAGAACCATAGGCAGGAAAAGTGATTCTTGTGCAAGACTGACAAAGATGAAAAGCCTGAAGGATGACTAGCAATAGCAGAATCCAGTTCAATGTCAAGGTAAGCCTCAAGTCGGTGGAAACAGAGTGTAGTGGAGCAGTTTGGGTCATGATCATCTTCTGCTCGAAGGAATGGAAGGACAATGAGGAACTCTTCAGGATCTATGAAGACACTCAAGAGGTGGGTGGTTCGTCCTCATGTAAATCCTCGAGCTCAACTTCTCTACCAGCCTCTCCACTGCTCCCTTTTCTGAGAGAGAAAGAAAAACAGAGAGAAATTTTGAATCATTGCCTTTCTATATGATCCCTGCTTTGATCCAGTAGTTGATCTTGAAAGGCAAGCTTTTGTAACAGCAGTCCAATCTTGCTCCTGGAGGACCACTGACCTGCAGAATTTAGCTGCAATCCCAGTCAAATAACTGAACCAAGGTAATCAAGCTCTTCGGGATTATTGGAATCTTTTAGGCAGGTACATTGGTACAAGATGGAGCCAAATTCTACAGGATGTTGTCCCTCCAGGACAAGGATTGTACACCTATTAAGTTTGGTCATGAAGTAGTTTGAAATGAAACTGAAATTAAATTGACAGAGAGATGCTGCAAACTCAAGATGTAAGGCAACCAGCAGCAGTTTGTCTCACTTTTTATTTACTTTAGGGCAAATAAATCTGAACTCAATGATAACACAATATTAAATAATAATTAAAAACTGCACTGTGAATGGTTCCATAGAAAAAAAGGAGGAAATTAGCAGAAATTATATGAATTCTTTGTGATTTTGTCTAGGTATAGTTTTTTTTTTTTCAAAGACATTGCATCTGACAATATCTCATTTAGTTGCTATCAAGTAACTTGAGGGGAAAAAAAATATTTTTTTATATCTTGATAACTAATATTTTTGAAATCTTGTAAGCTTCAAACCAGCTAGTTATATATGACAAAGTATAGTTTAGGTGAATAGTTAAAAATAGTTGGATATGAAGAAATTAATGCTTTTATTCTGCAAGGATACATTAAATTGATCAAAAGTGCCAGTAAAGACTTTTGCATAGTTTCAAAAAAATGCAATTAAAGGTTGTTTTTAAGGATCTATTCTGAACAAATGACCATGGTTTTCACAAAAATATTAAGCACTGTGGTTTTTGAGCACCAAATCAGCATATTAGAATGATTTCCAAAGGATCATGTGACACTGAAGACTGGTCTACCTTCATAACATAAATCATGCACAAAAAAACTATGCACTACGCATTTAATGCAATGTGCATTATATTAAACAGGTGTGAAGCATTTGTAGGAAGACAGTCTGTGGTGACTTGAAACTATCCAGTATTAAATTGAAAACTAGAAATTTTCTTTGAGCACACTGACGAACAATCTTAGAGGAAACACATGAACATGGGAAGGTTCGCTGCAAAAGACACAACTGCACACAGAGGTGGGATTGAATGAAGGACCATGACATGAGGTGTTTCACATGGTTAGACTCTTCTATCACCAAATACTTTTACTGTCATGAAGCAAGAGAAATGCCACACAAGGACAGGATAGAGGCTGAAATGACTCATACTTTCACTGACCCGTGGGAATGCATGGAGAAGGGCAGGGAATCTGACACAGGGCTTGAGTGACAAATGACAATGACCACCTGTCACAATGAGTTACCTTAATGAGGGCTGGAGTTTAAAAGAGGGCCGGAACGGCCAAGAGTCCCTGCAGCAGAGAGAGACAGAGAGTGGAGGAAAGGGAGGACAGTGTCAGCGGTTTCATGTGAAGTAAAGCGGCAGGAACCAGGTCATTATAGAGGCTCCTGTGAGTTATTGCTGGTCAAAATGCCAGTTACATTAATAGGGAAAGGTTTACTGCATTTAAATCATGTTCTGCAATAAAAATCAGTTTATGAAAATGGTACTCCTCAGATAATCTTATAAAACTGCAGTCAGAGATAGTTGGTTTGCATATACTTCTAGCTTAGTGCTGTCAGAGACAGATAGCGTTAGCATCAACAAATGAAGAGAGACGGACGTGCCCAGACGCTTAGAAAAACTCATCAAATGGCAAGCATATTTGTCCAGAGACAGCGTTTAACCCTTGTATTTGACAAACATCAACAGGAAATATCAACTAACTCCAGTCTGGGCTTCATGAGCATATGAATAGGTTACCCACAGTCAACCTGCGCTCTGTGGCTAGAAAATGGAAGCAATTTTTAAGGTGCTGGAGGCCAGAAAAAAGTGCTGAAATGTAATAATGTGCAGCCATATTTTCATCACAGCCAACAAATGTGTAATGATACGGCCATTTCTTTTCCTTTGCGGCAGTTATGATTCAGTGATGTGTATAGCGTTATACCGTGTCCTAACAAGGCCTACACAGAAAGTAAAATGTGGCACGATGCAACAAACTGAAAATCGTATTAAAAACATATTTCATGTTTAATATACAGCTGTACAGTGCAGGCAGGTGCTATCCAGCACAAACAAAAGATAATAAGCTGACTAATGTGATATAAATTGTGGCTGATACAATAATAATTATTTTGATGTTACAGTCAATAAATGATGACTTAAAGATATTTAAACTGTGTACTAGTGAATTTTTTGATGAAATGTATATACATATATACATAAATACACACAAATATACATAAATATGTACATATTAGATAGATGGATAGATAGAACATAAAAAAGTCATTAAAAATTAGAGTTAACAATGTTATTAACATAATATTTAAAAAAATTTACGAGTTCACTATATTGCAGAAAAATAAGTAGAATGGAGCATGGGAAATGAAATTTACAGTACTGTATAGCTGTTAGAAAGAAATTACTATTATATTGTGCTTGTTATTAAAGTGGCAATATTCTGAGAAAATGAATATTTAAGAGAGATGTAGAAAATGTAATCCTAATTAATACAATCTTCATGAGATTCACAAGAATCTCAATCCTTGCTGTCATCACAGAGTAACAACTGCAGTCGCCTGAGAGTGCATGAATGTCTCAGAAAGGGAGGGGAAGTGTGTGTTGGCTATGCACAGTAAGTGTGTGTTTAGATGAAAAAGGTTATTAATGTGCAGGAGGTAGTGTATTCAACCTGACACTGAATTATGGATGACATGCAAATGAGCACCCCTGATAGTTGGAGATTTAAAGGGACAGAGGGATTTTCAAAATTCTGATGATGACATTCTACCAACTGGGGGAGCTGCTGCTTTTTATCCATTCAATCAAAAACACTATAACTCAGAGGGAACAAAAATCCGTGTATCATTCGATCATTCGTTTTTTTATTTAATATTGAAAGTAGAAAAATTAGAAAGCGGCTCCTTTTTCGTTTTTTTCCAAAAAACGTAAAACGAAAATTCATCTTAAATTTTAGTTTTTCGTTCATGGGTGGAAAAATGAATAAACAGCTTGAATATTGGATTTCTACACGTGGGCGGGAATTAAACGCCCCTTTCTGCTGATTGGTCAGTCGAATATCAAACTAGCAGAAACCCTATCACTTTAAGAACCGCTGGTCTACACAGAAGAAAGACCTATCTAGACTCTGCCCCGGTACGAGTTGTGTCGAGCTATTCATTAGTCTGTTTGATGAGAAAAATATGAAATTGATAAAATGGGTTATTAATCCGTACAACTGCAGCAGCAGAGGACTATTATTCTGCTGCGTGATACTGCAAACGAACTGATGATGGCACGGTTTGATCTTCGGCTGACCAATCAGCAGAAAGGGGCGTTTAATTCCCGCCCACATGTAGAAATCAAGTATTCAAGCTGTTTATTCATTTTTCCACCCATGAACGAAAAACGAAAATTTAAGCTGAATTCTCGTTTTTCGTTTTTTGGAAAAAAACAAAAACCGAAAAAGGTGCCGTTTTCTCATTTTTCTACTTTCAATATTAAATCAAAAAACGAATGATCGAATGATACACGGATTGAACAAGTAACTGACAAATGGCTTATAAAAAAATTATAGAGGTAAATGAAAATACAACCAACTGCCTCTTGGAAAAGGAGGTGACCTGCTGAGTCACAGTATTGATCCATCTTGTTCCCCAAGAGATTTCACCTTTGTCAACATAGAGGCCACACCAAACAAGCATGTCAATTTGTTTACAGATCAAATAAAATTACCTTTCAGTTTTGATTGTACGAATAATAACTGCATACGGCACATAACCCATCACAGAGAGATTTCAGCCCTGCATTAAAATATACACAAGGCTGCCTTCGGTCTACATGGGATGCATACAGAGATAACCAGACTGTTTGTATTGATCCAGGGCATTCAGAAGACAGAGAGCAACCCTCTGCTGATTCTGACAGGCATCACACAGACAGCACACAGAGAGGAAGAGTGAGAGAACATTCTGCTGTCCTTGAACAAACCCGCTTTTATGTGGGAAAAGCAGCCGTGTAGAGACAGAAATTACTTCATGGAGACACTTACTGTCAGTCTAGTGGGCACATTAACAGCAAAAAGCCTCCGAGAATAACTGTCACAGGAGGGATGCTGCAAACATCCAGCACAATTCAAAGAAACTGAATTACTGTTGTGACTTATTTTTTAACCTTTGAATGAAAACATGAAAATTAGTTTTTAAATTAATTATAAATTAAATAAATTATAAACACACAAACACTAAATTAATTTAAATTTATATATAATATAATATATTTATATTATATATAAATGTATAATTCATTCAATTGATTTATAAATTATTTTAAATAATAATTTTAAATGTGTCAAATTTTTACATTTTCAAAACGTATATATCAGTAAAAAAAATCTGTATATATAGTAATTTTTTGTAGTATACACACAAAAAAATTATATATATATACATAATTTATAACACAGGGCTAGAGTTCAGGGCTCACAACTGCTGCTTCTGTGTCTTTTTTTCTTGACAAGAACTGCAGTCAGATGAGATGTTGTCAGGCCATATGTCAGTAAAAACAAATTTTCCTGTCCTGTCAGTCATTATACTGTGCTCGTAGTGCACTGTAGCCTGTATCATTTCATATGAAAGCACGAATGAAACTATGAACATGCGTGTCAGATCCGCATCATGTTCAGCAGCGGCAGC
This sequence comes from Sinocyclocheilus grahami, assembly GCF_001515645.1. Lineage (NCBI taxonomy): Eukaryota > Metazoa > Chordata > Actinopteri > Cypriniformes > Cyprinidae > Sinocyclocheilus > Sinocyclocheilus grahami. The sequence continues at coordinate 2,638,872 of NW_015505191.1, forward strand.
TCTTAAAGTAATAGCAGCCAAATAACCTAATAGCCCAGCTGCTGTGATGTCTGTTTATTTAAAGAACAAAAGAAAAAAAGAGAAAATCAATAACTTTTGTAGCTTTAATTATTCATCTTTATTTAACGTAGAATTTAGAGTTTGATAATTGTATCCAATTTCTGTATATTTCCTACTTGCTGAAGGGCACAGGTAAATATGACATTTATTATAATGGGTTTATGTGAAGATTGTTTTAATTTAACTTCAATTAGAAGTTGCTATTTTTTAAAGTAATAAATGTTAAAATTGACAGCTCTCACTTATACTGTAATGTTGAATGGCTATAGTCAATGGTTAAATATTAGGAAAAAAGAACAATTTCCTAGAGACATCAGTAGTATTGGTATCAGTGATACTTGCCTTCAGTCATAAAAAAAGATGCCATTAAACAAATATAAAAAATATACTGTCTTTATGTTGTTTCTACATTAATTTGAAGATTGAATGTGAATTTTTTGCAATATAAAAATATATTTAAAAATGTAAATATTAGGTGGGATTAATCGCGATTAATTTCAGAAAAAAGTGTGATTAATTAGTGAATTTTTTCTAATCGATTGACAGCACTAATATATATATATATATATATATATTAGGGAAAAAAGGAGGAAAATACAATGCCAAAACTAATTTTCCTCAAGTCTCATCTCATCTAGAAAATATCTGAAAAACATATAAAAGATTGAATTTGAAATCTAAATGATTGATAAGGGAGTTAGCCATCTCCTCAGTGTAGTGCGGAGGAGAAAGTTCTAGACAGGGAAATTGTGAAAACATCAAGTCCTGGAGCTTTCAATGCTAGTGCAAGAGGAAAAAAACAACTGAATCATGCTACTATGGAAACGTATGTTGGCAGCAGGAGAAATAATGGTTGACTATTAGCAAACCTTCCTGTTCAAATAGATAGACATGACGTCTGAAATATCATGCTGCGACCTTGAATGTGAGAGCGAAAAAAGCAAAGAATGAAAGATGCAATGCTGAAAAGATTTCAGCCTCTTACAAAGGGCTTGTGTGGAAAAGGAAAGTCATTTGGATTTGTCAAGGGATATAAATATGGCTTCTTGCTGGTCATCAGTTGCTATAGTTTGTCAGTTTGGAACACTTACATGAGCAGACTGCCAGGTGCAGACATGGATCTCTCTTCTCTCCTGCTGGGACACTCAAATGGATTCCCAAAGGAACGCTTCCTTAACATGGCTTTGACCAAAATCTACAGTAACAACAACAATATATCAATTACTGTACATATCAAAGAATACAGATCAGGGCATGTAGAAATACAACACATACACATACAAATACAAAACATTAATGGAAAAACAGCAGTGTGCTAAAAGTACTATTTACTGAAATGTGATGGTGAGAAGGACTAAATCTATGTAAATAATCGAGGAAAAACTGACAGTTCAGAAGCAGGGTCAGTTTGACGTGGTTAGGTTTCAGTTGTTTGGTTGAGGTCAAGTGTGTCTTAACCTTCTTATTCATCCACTCATTGACAGCAGTACAAAGTCTTAAAAACATCTGGGCAAGGCATGTGGCCTCTGTGTGTTTATGTTCTTGTAACTACTGTTCAGTAGCTCATGTATTTAATCCACAGACGCCCTTGTGCTTGCTCTGTTTCACTTACCACAGCAGACAGACTGGGGACGAACTTCACTGAGTTCTGCACCTCTTCTTCAGTGACTTCTACTATAGTACAGTGCTCCTCTTCTAAAGGCAAATGGTCAGTGCCATCCTTAGTCACCCAGGGGTCCACCTGAAGATAGACACACATACATATATAACACATGCCAACCTATCATTCCATCCATCCATTTATGTACTCTTCCGTTAAATCATCCATTTGCCTAGCCATCAACTGTCCTTCTATTCATCGTTTCATCCACTGATCCTTTAATTCTTCCCTCCATCCATCTGTCCATAGATCAATCCACACATTTTTCTTCCATCGATTAATCCATTCGTCCATCCATCTATTGTTTCATGTCCAGCCATCATCTATTCATCCATCCATCTACAGTATAAGTCCGTCCACCCATTTATTAATCTGTCCGTAGATCAGTTTTTACATCTTTTCTTTCATCCATCCATCCATCTATTGTTTTATCCATCCAGTCATCATCAATCCTTTCATCTATCCATCCAACCATCTGACCATCCATTTTTCCATTCATTAGTCCATTCATCTAACATTCTATCCATCCTTTCATTAATTCCTCCATAAATCCATTAAACGATTCACCCATGCTTCCATTCATCCATCCATCCATTCATCCATATGTCCATAGATGAGTCCATACATCCATTCATCCATCTATTGTTTCATCTATTCAGCCATAATCTATCCTTCCATTCATCTTTACATTTGTCCATTTATATTTTTTATTTATCTGTCTGTAGATCTGTCCACACATCTTTTCTTCCATCCATCCGACCATCCATTTTTCCATTCATTGGTCCATTCATCTAACTTTCTTTCATTCAATCCTCCATAAATCCATCTAAACATTCATCCACACATTCATTCATTCATTTGACCATTCATCCATCCGACCATTAATTTTTCCATTCATTGGTCCATTCATCTAACTTTCTTTCATTCATTCCTCCATAAATCCATTAAACCATTCATCCACACTTTCATTCATTCATTCATCCATCCATCCATCCATCCGTCCGTCCGTCCGTCCGTCCGTCCATAGATCAGTCCATACATCCATCATCTATCCTTCCATTCATCTATCTATTGGTCTTTAAATCCATCTGTCTGTAGATCTGTCCACACATCTTTTGTTCCATCCATCCATCATCTATCTATCTGACCATCCATTTTTCCATTCATTGGTCCATTCATCTAACTTTCTTTCATTCATTCCTCCATAAATCCATCAAACCATTCATCTACACTTTCATTCATTCATCCATCCATCCATAGATCAGTCCATACATCCATCATCTATCCTTCCATTCATCTATCTATTGGTCTGTCTATCCATCTGTCTGTAGATCTGTCCACACATCTTTTGTTCCATCCATCCATCATCTATCTATCTGACCATCCATTTTTCCATTCATTGGTCCATTCATCTAACTTTCTTTCATTCATTCCTCCATAAATCCATCAAACCATTCATCTACACTTTCATTCATTCATCCATCCATCCATAGATCAGTCCATACATCCATCATCTATCCTTCCATTCATCTATCTATTGGTCTGTCTATCCATCTGTCTGTAGATCTGTCCACACATCTTTTGTTCAATCCACCCATCTATCCATCTGACCATCCATTTTTCCATTCATCTAACCTTCTTTTTCATCCTTTCATTCATTCCACTATAAATCCATCAAACAATTCATCCACACTTACATTCATTGATCATCCATTCATCCATCTATTGTTTCATCCATCCAGCCATCATCTAGCCTTCCATTCATCTATCCATCGGTCTGTCGATCTGTCCACACATCTTTTCTTCCATCCATCCACCCATTTGTCCATTCATTGGTCCATCCATCTAACCTTCTATCCTTCCATTCCATTCATCTGCTCATCCATCAGTCCTTTCATTTATCCATCCATTCAAATATCTGTAGATTGTTCCATATATCCATTCGTCTATTCACCCATCCAACCAGAAAATCATTAAAGAAATACAACATTTGTCTTAAAAACAAAGTTAGTCTGAAGGATATAAGAGTAGAGCTGTTGAGTGAATGTAGGTCGTGCAGCTCTGATTAACGTGTGCCCTGGGGATCGCTGCTTTAATGGAACATTTTCTGTGTAATGACATACAGGCAGGAGTCTCTGATGGCCGAATGTGTGTGTGCTAATTATTCACACTCTCTGTCACACTGAGACAGCAGATGGAAGTTTCCAGAATGTGAACCAAAATCTCTGTCCATGGGGATTAGCTGATGTGTTCCTGCCCAAACACCAACTCTGCTAGATGGTGCAGAAGCTATCAGAGATACTGTGTCATATTTTAACACTATCCCTGGATGTGGCTCAGGAATGGTCTTTGATAGAAACACTGCTGATTTGAGAGTGCAGACTAATGAGACACTCTCGGGAATGTTCTTTGGACATTTCTTTTTGAGATACTGACTATAATTTCAATATTAAGTGATGTTGTATTCAATTTCTCTGGTATGCATAAAGGTAAATTTAGGTGATTTCTTGAGGAAAAACACAATTAATAATACCATCCAAATCAAAAAGTCAAATGTGGACATTCATTTTAATTTAAATAGAAGAACTCCTAAGTGAATCTTTGAAACTCCGTATTTTGCAATAGAGATCTGTGAAGATGGTGAAAGGGATTACTTGCCTCTCTCAATTTCTGAAATGCTCATTTTGTGTCTTATGTAGACTTACTTTGATCTCAGGAATGGTGATCCTGGTGTCTGGGTTTTTGTCCAGCATTCGTGAGACCAGGTTCTTCAGCCCCTCACTGATAGCTGGCCTGAGATATCACAGAAACACAGAGCAAATATCTGAAGTAGTAAAACAAAAACCAAACATCTGACTGCACAGCTAAACAATGACAGCACACTTTTACAAGAGGTGACACACTGCAGACATAAAAACACTGTTTCAAACACACACTGACTGTCACACAGCTTCTGTAACAGGAGGAGGACGGACGGATATCTTTAATGCTGTTATAACGTAGCATAGAGAACAGTAGAATAAAATGGAATTGTACAGTAAAGTACAAAAACCAGTACAGAAGGGCAGAGTATTGTTGTCTTTTTTCCTGGTACAACTATCTAAACATCCTTAAAACAAGATGGATTCATATGTTATCACTTGAATTAGGCTGACTCTGTTGAATATATCTATTTTTCCCCATTCCCCTAATTTGTTTTCTTGTTTTAAGCCAAGACTTAAAATTTAGTGAGGTTTATGTTTTAAGAGGCAGAGTGTAACAGTACATTTATAGCAGTTACAGTAGAATTTTAAAACTGCAGTCCAAATGTTTTGGCTTTTTGTCACCATCTCTGTTTGAAACCTGCAATTGCAGTTATTTGTGGAATTATCTTCTTTACTTGGGTTGTGCATCCGCATGGCTCCTCAGAGCAAATTAATCTAATGTTTTGAGGAGTATGTGTGGGCTGTCAGTCAACGCACAGTATGGATATTCACTGTACTTCAGAATTACAGATACTATGTCTTGGAAGTAGGTCCAAAATAAGAAGTTTTGCCAGAAAATGTAATCTGAATAAGTAAGTAACATGTCTGTCAGTTTTGTTCTGACAAACTGAAAAAAAAAATGTTTTACAATAAATCACGCTACCAATGGTGATTGAAGTTAGCAAAGTTAGCTCAGATCACATCAAACTGTGCAAATTATTATAATTGTTATACTTTGTTCTCAAATTGTTAATGTTAACAACATCATCATTGCGTGACTACGTGTATTTAGTGTGTATTGTAATTGTCATTGTAATTGTCTAATTGTCATTCCATTAGGGGTGGGGGAAAAAATCGATACAGCATAGTATCGCGATATTTTCCGTGGGAATATTGTATCGATACACGGATGCCAAGTATCGATCTTTTATTATACTATTTGGTAGAATAATAAAATTAATTTCTTTACAATCCAAGATGGTAGTGTTGAGTTTTTTTCTGGTGAGGTCAACTGGGTCACCTTCAGCATGCAGTAAGTTAGTAAAATAAAGAGGGCGGCATCGCTGAAAGTTATCAGGACAGCCTAAGATGTATGGACTTACTTCGGATTTGTAAACAAGGAGGGGATGTAAGTAGGGATGCACCGATAATATAGGCTACATAAAATAATAATAATATAAACAGTAATTTACTTTCAAATGCCCCAATTGCTGAAGGGTCTGCACAACTTTTTAGTACAATTTCAAGTTGCACTGTTCAAAATACCTGTAGTAGCACAGCAGTGCATACCTGTTTACATTTTTTAAGGTGGACTAGACTAGACTGTAATACAAATAGTTGAGTTTGCCAGGTGCATACAACCTTTATGACAGGTTTTCATGAAAGTGTTGATCAGTTTGTCTGCTTGACAATCCCATTTTGCACTGCAACAATAAAACTGAAGTGAGATAAACAAACTGAGAATTTTTTCTTTTTAGTTAAAACAGATGTTGTCAAAGTTTTCCTTTGGGGACATAATTTGAAGTTGGAAAAAGGTAATAAATTGCAATATATCGCAGAATAAAATTTTAAATCGCAATAATATTGTATCGTGACACAAGTATCGTGATAATATCGTATCGTGAGGCCTGTGGTGATTCCCATCCCTACATTCCATACCACTGGAAACCCATGGCCACGTAGATATTCAGAATTGGATTCAAAATGATGACACTGTGAACAGTTAGTTCAGTCACTGAGAACACTGCGGCATGACATTAGAGAACAGAGTGTGTGTTAGAGAGAGACGCTCTTTCATTAGTTGATTACTTGTCCAAACACATATACCAGACGACATGCATCCGGATGGCCTCTGGCCTTCCACACATAGAAGGCAGACTTCATCAACATATTCAAACAGGCCTGCAGGATCATACACAAATATGTGACCCTGGACCACAAAACCAGTCATAAGGGTCACTTTTTTGAAATTGAGATTTATACATCATCTGAAAGCTAAAATAAGCTTTCCATTGATGTATGATTTGTTAGGATATGACAATATTTGGCAGAGATACAACTATTTGAAAATCTGGAATCTGAGGGTGCAAAAAAAAATCTAAATATTGAGAAAATCACCTTTAAAGTTATCAAAATGAAGTTCTTAGCAATGCATATTACTAATAAAAAATTAAGTTTTAATATATTTAGAGTAGGAAATTGACAAAATATCTTCATGGAACATAATCTTTACTTAATATCCTAATGATTTTTGGCATAAAAGAAAAATCAATCATTTTGACCCATACAATGTATTTTTGGATATTGCTACAAATATACCCCAGCGACTTAAGACTGGTTTTGTGGTCCAGGGTCACATATCATACTAAACCAACATGTATCAATACTGCATTTAGCTCACACTGCCATACACTCAAACATCTCTGACATTTCCACTCTCTGTCTTTGTTCCTGAGAGAAAAATCTAAATATTGAGAAAATCGCCTTTAAAGTTATCAAAATGAAGTTCTTAGCAATGCATATTACTCATAAAAAATTAAGTTTTAATATATTTAGAGTAGGAAATTGACAAAATATCTTCATGGAACATAATCTTTACTTAATATCCTAATGATTTTTGGCATAAAAGAAAAATCAATAATTTTGACCCATACAATGTATTTTTGGTTATTGCTACAAATATACCCCAGCGACTTAAGACTGGTTTTGTGGTCCAGGGTCACATATCATACTAAACCAACATGTATCAATACTGCATTTAGCTCACACTGCCATACACTCAAACATCTCTGACATTTCCACTCTCTGTCTTTGTTCCTGAGAGACAGCAGATGCATCCTAAACAGCAAGGGGCGACTTACGTCTCGGAGAACTCCACCGGCTTACTCTTGATCTTATTGTGAAGTGCCAGTATGTACTCATCAATAAATGGGCACTGGAGGACAAGGAAGAAAAACATAGTAGGAGAGAGAGAGAGAGAGGAGGGAGACGGATGAGTGATCAAAATCATCCATCACAAATGTCACTGCAGTAGCACACTGCCCCATCCATTGATCATTCTGATAGCTAATCCCACAATGAAGAATTACTGCTATCACTCTGATCATATCAACACATGAGCCGACTCACCTTCCCATACACAAAACAGTAGAGGGTCACTCCCATAGCCCACACATCCAGAGCCTGAAAAAAAAACACAACTTCTGCTTTAGTGATGCAGGAGAGTTCTACACTTTTGAGATATTGAGATGAACAGAATTCCTTAAAGGGACAGTTCATCCAAAATTTCCATTCTGCTCAAAAGTGAGGGGTTCATACATTTAGTTTTTTAAAGAAAGTAATATTTTAATTCAGCAAATACACATTAAAATGATCAAAAGTGACAGCAAAGGATTTTTAAAAAGCTTATTTCAAAAAAATTTATTTTAAATAAATGCACTTCTTTTTACCAAAACACCCTGAAAAATGTTTTCAACATTGCTAATAATAAGAAATGTTTCATGAGCACCAAATCAACATATCAAAATGACTTTTGAAGAATCAAGTGACACTGAAAAATTCAGCTTTGCCATCAAATAAATTGATTTGATTTAAAAAATTTTAAATAGAAAGCAGTTATTTTAAATTGCAATATTTCACAATATTACAGTTTTAAATGTATTTTGATCAAATAAATGCAGCCTTAGTCGGCACAGAAGACTTTTTAAAAGTCTTCTGCACCCCAAACTTTGGAACGGCAGTGTAGCTCTATGACACGTTCATGAGAGAAATAGCAAAGTCCCGTTCAAAAACAAAGTGTTTATTTAAAGGGTTAGTTCACCCAAAAATGAAAATTCTGTAATTAATTACTTAGCCTCGTGTCGTTTGAAACCTGTAAGACCTTCGTGCATCTTCGGAACACAAACTAAGATATTTGTGATGAAATCCGAGAGCTTTCTGACCCTCCATAGACAGCAATGCAACTGAAACGTTCCCAGGCCCAGAAAGGTATAAAGACATTGTTAAAATAGTCAGGACATCATTAAAATAGTCGATGTGACATCAGTGGTTCAACCGCAATTTTATGAAGCTATGAGAATACTTTTTGTGTGCATTCCTCTGCTTGTAAACAAGGGTTCAGAACGTTGGATCCTGAAATTGATTTGATTTAAAAAATTTAAAATAGAAAGCAGTTATTTTAAATTGCAATATTTCACAATATTACAGTTTTAAATGTATTTTGATCAAATAAATGCAGCCTTAGTCGGCAAAAGTCTTCTGCACCCCAAACTTTGGAACGGCAGTGTAGCTCTATGACACGTTCATGAGAGAAATAGCAAAGTCCCGTTCAAAAACAAAGTGTTTATTTAAAGGGTTAGTTCACCCAAAAATGAAAATTCTGTAATTAATTACTTAGCCTCGTGTCGTTTGAAACCTGTAAGACCTTCGTGCATCTTCGGAACACAAACTAAGATATTTGTGATGAAATCCGAGAGCTTTCTGACCCTCCATAGACAGCAATGCAACTGAAACGTTCCCAGGCCCAGAAAGGTATAAAGACATTGTTAAAATAGTCAGGACATCATTAAAATAGTCGATGTGACATCAGTGGTTCAACCGCAATTTTATGAAGCTATGAGAATACTTTTTGTGTGCATTCCTCTGCTTGTAAACAAGGGTTCAGAACGTTGGCTCCTGTGTCAGAAGCACCACATGCATGCGTCATGGACTGACATGGAAGTGAAGAATTGTTGAATAAAGTTATTTTTGTTTTCTTTGCACACAAAAAGTAGCTTCATAAAATTACAGTTGAACCACTGACGTCACAAGGACCATTTTACCGATGTACTTTCTAGGTTTCTGGGCCTAGGAACATTTCAGTTGCATTGCTGTCTATGGAGGGTCAGAAAGCTCTCAGATTTCATCAAAAATATCTTAATTTGTGTTCCGAATTTGCGTTCCTGAATGACAGAATTTTCATTTTTGGGTGAACTATCCCTTTAAGCCATTTTATAAAGCTTAATCACATCCAGTGTGGACAGCCTCAAGCTGTTGGCTTACCTCCGGCCATTTTTTCATAATTTATTTGTTACATTTTTTTGGCTAGTAGAGATTATGAATGGCTGGTAGCTTAAAAATTTAGTAGCCAAATTGGCTGGTGAGTGAAAAAGTTCATTTCAAACCCTGGATGTAATGATTCACTCAACTCACGATGCGATTCACGATACTAATTTCACAATACAATTTTTCTCACAATTTTTCTTTTTAACCAAATGAGATTTAAGACAAATTATAAATGAAAAGGTGTCCTTTTATTATTTCTCCAACAAAATGCTGCACATTTCTTTGTGAAATTGAAATATGTCAAATAATAAAACTAACTTGAAATTTTAAACCAAATCCCAAATCAAATAATTAAATAATACAAATAAAATAAATCTCTTCATATAAACAAACTAATGCTTTGGCTGTGCTTTTTCCATTTAAAATCAGAGGCAACTACTGGATTTTAATCACGATCCAAACAAAGATGCTAAATACATGTTATTTAGATTGCAATTAGATTTTATAATTTCGAAAATTTGAAGCAAAAACAGAATGGTTTGATTTTAGCTTTGAGAATGAGATGCAAATGTCACTCTCTGACAGCAGGTGGCGCTTATGGAACAGCAGGTATTTATAGGCTGCTGCCCCTTTAAGACCGAATGCACGGATCCAATATAATGATGCACTTGAGATTTCTCTCTCCACTGTTTAGGTTTACCTAAGACATAACTGACTGTGTTTACGAGAATACTTGCCGAGACAGTTATTTTGAGATACTTTTGTGTGTATGTGTTCATTCAGATGCAAGAATATGCGAAGGAGGAATCAATTCTGTGTACGCGCATTGTCTGAAACACGGCTCTCTGTGTGCGCGTTGAATGAGTGCACGCAGCTCCGAATGCGCATGAATGGTTTAAAACACTTGAATGTTTAAATTGTCAAGACGTAGAAACACGTGCAAACGATCAACTACGATCCGTTTTACCCATACAAGCTAGTGAACAACGCAAATCAAGAAAGGAATTTTACATCACTGTTCAAGCCCGTCGGGCAGGGAGGTGAAACATTTTGGTAGCTCGACTGGAAAACGCAATAACCCCGGGACGTCGGGCTAGCGATTTTGCGAGCCCTGATGTTTCATCAGTGACTAACTCTGATCACTTAGCCTAGCAGGAAATCTGAAAAAATTTAAAATATGAACAAAATGTGTAATACAAATCCATACTTATACTTTACAAGTTACTTATTTTTGACCAAAATGTCAGTTTTAACCTGCTTTTTGGATGTTTAATCATATTAAAGTTTAATAACGATACTAAGTTGAGCACAGCCAGTGAAGAGGAGGTACAAAATCAAGTGTGTCTGACAACAGGAGCTCTCGGCTTAACTAAGGAACCGCAGACAGGTTCAAGAAGGTCCCCCTGGGCCGTGCACACAGAAGATGAATTTGATTGGTTAATAGATGCCTTCCTGTCTCAAGTGGTCAATCAAAGATAACCTGCCCACCACTTATCATCTTTCAGTCATCTGCCATTGCTGGTTATATGTGACAAGAGCCACATCTCAGACGTCTTCAGATGGTAATGAAAAAAGAAAATCCATTAACGAACAAAGACATGTGTTCAAAGTATTAGCAGGTTATTGCATATAATTATTTCATCAAAGTCAGCAAGCAAGGTGAATGTGACACATGGAGTACACCACAGTTCATGCAAGATGTCTCTCAAGCAGTGTACGTAGCATAACCCCCCCCCCCACACACACACACACACATCTTTTATATTACTATTAATTAATTCTATTGACATGTCTCCCTGAGGTAACTAGCTTAGTGCTAATGAAATGAATGGAATATGGTCACATACTCTGATTACAGTCCACAGATTACCAACACACACAAAGGAGTTAATCTTTAACACAGACTGATTTGTGGCGAATCATGCAAATGGCCAGTTGCCATCCAGACAGTTGCTACAGTGAGTGTTGCCTGGTTAGTAAGATTCAAATGAACTTATGAAATGAGTTTCCACTTGATGAGCAGAACAGACACTTGGCAATCAACTCAGCCTAGCTCACTCTTTGTTTGAGCGATTATCTTTAAAAAAAAAAAAAAAATTTATTCAATTTATTTGTACAGGGACAACGCACAACAACAGTGTTGTGCCAGAGTTAGCTATAAAGCTATATAAAGTTATTTACATCTTGTTTAAAGGCTCAATACAACTTCAGCTGTCGACATATATGTTGATCACCATAAAGTTATTTAGACTTGTCTAAATAGAAGATAGAGATTTTCTTGAGACAGAACTCTCTTGGGTCTTTATTTTTACATAAGTAATGATTCATGACAGGCACTCATCAGTAGGAGTTTGCTTCACTCTTCTCTACTGGGAATTATTTAACTTCAGATGCTCTGTTACAAAATCCATGTCAAGGTGGTCTCCTAAAAACTAAAAATGGAACTCAGTGAGGTCGACCCAGCAATTCGAAAATGGTTTTTAAAATAAAGGAAATGACTCACAGTACTCGATGCCAAGAACAATGTCTCTGAAGTAGCAGCGGGCCTGGTCCTCACTGAACGGACTGTCGCTGGGGACCTCCATCACAGGGCTGGTGACCAATAGAGACACTTTATTGTAAGTTAACTGATAAAGTACTAATAAAAGACAGTAACTGAGACAGTAACAGACAACAATGATTCAGGAAGAGAAACACTGAACGAAATTATAGGTGGAGAGATCAAAACTTTTGATACAATATACTGTCTGAAATGTCCTCTTGATGTGGCTTTAACATGAAACCACCCTAGTGAAAAATAAATATACTAAAAAGTATTTGAAATACATTTATGCCCAGCTAAGTATACTACAAATACATGTACCTACAGTGGGGCAAAAAAGTATTTAGTCAGCCACCAATTGTGCAAGTTC
>NW_015505191.1:2651964-2685759 GCF_001515645.1 Sinocyclocheilus grahami
TTTATTCAATTTATTTGTACAGGGACAACGCACAACAACAGTGTTGTGCCAGAGTTAGCTATAAAGCTATATAAAGTTATTTACATCTTGTTTAAAGGCTCAATACAACTTCAGCTGTCGACATATATGTTGATCACCATAAAGTTATTTAGACTTGTCTAAATAGAAGATAGAGATTTTCTTGAGACAGAACTCTCTTGGGTCTTTATTTTTACATAAGTAATGATTCATGACAGGCACTGTAGGAGTAGTAGGAGTTTGGAGTTTGCTTCACTCTTCTCTACTGGGAATTATTTAACTTCAGATGCTCTGTTACAAAATCCATGTCAAGGTGGTCTCCTAAAAACTAAAAATGGAACTCAGTGAGGTCGACCCAGCAATTCGAAAATGGTTTTTAAAATAAAGGAAATGACTCACAGTACTCGATGCCAAGAACAATGTCTCTGAAGTAGCAGCGGGCCTGGTCCTCACTGAACGGACTGTCGCTGGGGACCTCCATCACAGGGCTGGTGACCAATAGAGACACTTTATTGTAAGTTAACTGATAAAGTACTAATAAAAGACAGTAACAGACAACAATGATTCAGGAAGAGAAACACTGAACGAAATTATAGGTGGAGAGATCAAAACTTTTGATACAATATACTGTCTGAAATGTCCTCTTGATGTGGCTTTAACATGAAACCACCCTAGTGAAAAATAAATATACTAAAAAGTATTTGAAATACATTTATGCCCAGCTAAGTATACTACAAATACATGTACCTACAGTGGGGCAAAAAAGTATTTAGTCAGCCACCAATTGTGCAAGTTCTCCCACTTAAAGATGAGAGAGGCCTGTAATTTTCATCATAGGTATACCTCAACTATGAGAGACAAAATGAGAAAAAAAAATCCAGAAAATCACATTGTAGGATTTTTAAAGAATTAATTGGTAAATTCCTCGGTAAAATAAGTATTTGGTCACCTACAAACAAGCAAGATTTCTGGCTCTCACAGACCTGTAACTTCTTCTTTAAGAGGCTCCTCTGTCCTCCACTCGTTACCTGTATTAATGGCATCTGTTTGAACTTAATAAAAATATTCTGCAATTGTACTTAAAGTCTGCTAAATTAGAACTAATTTTGTACCCAATGCACTTTAATTGTGCGGAAGTAGTGCTGAAGTCCAACTAAATATATACTGAAGTATATTTGATTGTGTTAAAGTAGAACTATTGCAAGTATACTTTAGGTACACTTTACATATCTTGCATTTAAAGATTGATATTGTTCAAAGATCATACAATCCTGAAACACATTTTAGGCTTAATATCAAGAAATGTGCATTGTGCACTAGTACTCCAAATAAAGTTTAATTATAATTTTTTTATATCAGTAAGTCTCGAGCAATATGTCAATAAAAATGTTAATAGGTTTTAACTATACTTAGTATGAAATAAAAGTATTTTAAATACATTACTTTTTCTTTTTAACCAGGACAGCTTGAATCAATAACAATGATTCTGATTTCAGATTTTTACATACAGTACCTCTCAAAATCCTCACAGATTTTTTTTAGCAATGTATTTTATTTGCACCAGAAAAAAGAGATACATTCCTTGTATAAAATATTTAGATATTTAATATTTAAAAAGTTTTAAATGTATATTATATTTGAGATAGATTTTATCTGGAAAAACAAAAGCATTTTGCTTTATAAAACTGGACAATAAATGTTGTATTTAAAATGATTAATCAATTTGTTATTTATTGTTAAATTTAAGAGTTAAATGTGCTTATTTTTTTTTAAATTCTGAATAAATATATTATTTCATTTCCCCATTTTATTTTATGTGGCACTCATTTTTTAATGAATCAAGTGATCTGCAAACTGTATAGACTTTTGGTGAAAAACAATAGACAATTATTGGTTTATAATATATAATCCATATTGTAAGTTATTTTTGTAGTTTCGACATCTAATTTATGTTAGCCAGCTAGATAACATAAACTTGAGGCTGGAATACACTACACAACTTTTAAAATCTGAACAGATTTTAAAACGCAAGGAATCATACACTGGCCGATTTTGTAAATAGTTACAGAATGACTAAAGATCACACACTATTGTGTCTTTGTTGCTAAGAGATGTGTGACAAATAAAAATAATACATATTCTAAAATCGGCTCAAAATATCAAACAGGTTTGATATCATCTGACTTAGGGTGTACTCACACTAGGCACGGTTGCCTTGAACCGAGCCCGAGCGCGATTATCCCCCCTCCCCCCGCTGGCCTGCACTCACACTTGCACTAAACATTCCGGGCCGGAGCACACTTATGAGATAACAGAGAAAACCACTTTCGCTAATATTCTGCCGAATAATTAATAATAATTAATTGATCATTTATGCATTGATTTTCACTTGTATGTATCAGAAAATTATTACGAAGGCAGCTGACGTTAATGAAATAATTTGCAACTTTACTCGCAAACTACCTTTCCTGTTCATCAATAAGGTAAGAACCAGACCCAATATAAACCTAAATATACTTGATTAAATTAAATTAATTGAAAAGTGTAGTGTAGTAGTAGTAATAGAATATGTTTGTGGTCGTAATGATGATATAGCGCACACAAAATAGTATCTTTTCCTTGCTTCGGCGCGGTTAGCGCTCACACTGCATGCGTACCGCGCCCGAGCCCAAACGAACCGTGCCCTGGCCCACCTCTTCCAACCAGGTCAGGGCCGACTAAACGAACGAGCACGGAGCGCTCACACTAGTCAAACGAACCGGGCTTTTGGGGTCAAACGCTTTCGGGCACGGTTCAAAACGCCTAGTGTGAGTACACCCTTAATGGAATCATAGTCTAAAGCTAAAACGTCGGAGTCTGTAGCCATTATATTTTTCTACGAAAAATCCAACTTTCACCAACTAGCATGAACTTCTCCAGACTATAAATCAGCGCTAAAAGTCATGTAGTGTATTCCAGTTTTTAGTGACCTATTTCCAAATGTTTGCAAGACATACGTATATAACGCAGCACTGGGAAAGTTGTGCAACAGAACAAAGGGTGCTGGGAAACTACAGGACTGCACACACAGTAGATAGAATCCTTCAAAATGAATGGTGACTGTGAGATTTACATAAAAACCAATCACACAAACCACTTAGCACAAAACAGGGTCCTCAAAGGCCATTTCATTCATTACAGGCAGTGAATCACGATTGAGCAGAAAGGCCAAACATATTCAGCCAGGTCTAGTGAAAATAGACCATTCTGTAATTATGCAAAGTAAGTTCTAATCTGCTCTTTTCAAGGCAGAAGCCCACAAACAACATTTCTCTCCAAAACAAAGCTGGGCCACTTGGCAAAATCTCATATTCAACCGAAGTAAAATGTCACATTTGGAAAAAATGAGGTCTTGTAATAAACTGGAAGACTGCTGCCCTTTAAATTAGCTTTTTATGGCTTTAGAAATGCAGAGAAAGCAACAGAATAAATAAAAACTACAAGTACCAGAAGGAATACTGAAAAGATTAAAAATGAGTCACATTGTCTATTCAGTAACAAAAAACAAAAGATCTGATTTAGAAAAAAAAGTGAAGAGACTGAGTGAGAACATAAGTACTTAATTAATCCCTTTGGAACAAGGGAAGAAAACGGGAAACTGAGTCAGATCTAAGTGATGACAGATATGCAAGACAAGACACAGTCATTGAAAGATGGGAAGAAGTGATTAATGAAACGATACAGGATGGAAGAAAGCGTGGCGAAAGCATCAATTATGCACAAAAGAGGTCTAAGTGGACACACAGAATACTCACCCCTTCTGCATCAGCTCAAACACTGTGGAAAGATCAGAAAGAGAGTCATTAAAGAAAAATCAGAGTGAAAAGACATTCTGTTATTGACAAATCCATTACTCAGAGCACTTTATGAAATATAATGTTCACAGTCCTCATATAGTATGTCATATCCTCAAATGACCCAGCTCTTTTTCACAAATAAGCATGATTTGTGCTTTTATTCGCACCATTGCACAGTGGTGTGAAGTCATTTAGGATTTTGTAGCAGTCCATCAGCACAAACACCTTATATTCATTCCTACAGTATGAGTCAGAGAAGCCAACTAAATTTGTCATACGTATGACACGCTTATTCTACAGATTCTCACTTCAGCCCATTATGAAGACAGGCTGCACAGTTTGATCTGTTTGAAACATATCACTGTCTGCTTTTCATTAAAAAGTAAAGTTTGTAATGGTAAACTTTATAGTGACAAAAGTTTTGCAGTGACAAAGTGCACAGAGGTCATTCATTTTCAATTAATGAGAGTTGGTGATCTGAGATGATATGAGTGACACTGATCTGACAAAAGTCAAAAGGGTTTAATTTTATGCAAATGAGCAGTGATGTGGTGAGACGAATAGCAATGGAGCAATGGATATATTTATATATATATATAAAATCTTCTTTGAACTGTAGTGTAATTACAATTGTACAACACTACGGGTCTAATGGGTGTTTCAGCTACTGTAAAAACACCATCATTTGTTGAGTCTATTACACATTTTACCATTTTACAACTAAATTGATATTAAAAAGAACATACCCATGTGAAGGCTGTCCTCTGCTGGATCATCCAGCACCTGAAATAGAAACCTTATTAAAAACACCACCTGCTACAGGCACTGTATGGCACTATGTCCAGGTTTTTGTGTCTAGGAAAATATGTAACACCCATAACAAATCTGACTTGAGTTTATCGGTTTTTAATTATTTTTATGCATTTTCTTCATTTCATTTTCTGAGAGACAAAATTTTAAAAGACCATGATTGATTACTTCCTTAGCTTGCTCAGTGATAAAGCTGTGTGTGCAAATATGATGGAAAAAAATTGCTGAAGCCTATGTCACTCTACACCACTGCTTGTTGGAAAAAAAACAGCCAAGCTACTGGCACAGCGCCGCTGATGAGATTCGATAAGCATCAGGTGCTTCATCCTTCACTGCCAGCAGAGCACCATTTCTGAATTGCTCCTAATGGCCACGCACACACTCCTAACTTAAGACTATACTTGGACTGACAGTAGGAGAGCCCAGGTGATTGGAGTGTAGGTGGTTCCTCTGCCTCACTTTCTAAGTTTCCTTTAAACATTTTTCATGCTCGGATTCAATTTCTATCTCACACGCACGCTCTCACCCCTCTTTTCTAATTTTGCTGATGTACGTGGGTGCTGCTGTGATTGAAGAGCACTCGGACGGAACCACAGTGGGAGAGAAGGAAAAGCGCTTTTCTCCTTCAGCATCCCTCCATTCTGGCTTAATTTTTTTTATCCTGTGATTGATCGCACTCCTCTCCACATCCCATTCTCAGGAGCATTAAGGGCGTCTCTCTTCAACAGATTTACTCCTAGCTGATTTTCAGTGTCTCTATTATTTTTTTCTCCTCTTTGGCACAAACTACATAATGATACATGACTAGTTTGAAATATAGTTTGGTTATTGAGCTGTTAGGGTAATTGCGTTCACTTCCTTCCAAATTTCATCTCTTTGTATTTTGATTATTTTATTATTAAATATACAGTGGGTAACGGAAAGTATTCAGACCCCCTTAAATTTTTCACTCTTTGCTATATTGCAGCCATTTGCTAAAATCATTTAAGTTATTTTTTTTCCTCATGTGAGATGGTGAGAAATAAGATTCTCTGGTCTGATGAGACCAAGATAGAACTTTTTGGCCTTAATTCTAAGCGGTATGTGTGGAGAAAACCAGGCACTGCTCATCACCTGTCCAATACAGTCCCAACAGTGAAGCATGGTGGTGGCAGCATCATGCTGTGGGGGTGTTTTTCAGCTGCAGGGACAGGACGACTGGTTGGGAAGGACATTCAAAGGAGAAATGTTTAAAGTACCCTTATTTTTGGGTTATGAAAGGTTCATATTTTGGTTTTGAGAGTCCCCAACAACAGGTTGACATGCATGCAAGGTCAAAAAACACTTTCATTGTCTTATATGCATTTATTTTTACCTTATTTGCTCAACGACTTCCAAATGATTCGCTCAACGATTAATTTTCCAAACCTCTCCTTTGCATGACGCTAATCTGCAGTGATTGGTCAAATTGGTCTCATTTTCATTTCATCATGTCTGTAATGCCTGATAAAGCAGCGTTTGTGAGCGCAGTGCTGCTTTGTGTACAGCGTTACCGGGGAAACAGCTATTTTTACTGCTCCAAAAGCATCACCTAGTGGCCAAGAATGAATTTGCATTTTCATTCAAACCAACAAGTGGGCAGGCAATATGCTAATGTTTCATGTTGACCTCAACATGAAACGACTCGTTTCAATGATTCAAACTCTTTTGAGAGACAACTTTATAAACGGTGCACTTTCAGATTGAAAACTTTGCAGGATGTTTTCATTCACTTAGAGCTGTGTTACACACTGCATGAAAGGTAATTTTCAAAAATCCATAATAGGGGCACTTTAATAATTAATAAGAAGTTTGTTCGTAACAAAGTATTTTTAGGAAGAACATTTAGAAGAGAAGAACAGATTATTATTTTTTTCTATTAAATTATTCATTAATTAATTTTATTACTTAGCAGACGTTTATTAACAGTGTATCACATGAATTAAGGAATATGGCCACAGTCCTTACCTCAACCAATTTAACTATGTTGAGGTGGTCCAGTTTTTTCAGGATGGCTATCTCCTGGTAAACTCTCTCTAGAGGACCAAGCACCTTGGGCTGCTCCCCCTGGGCTGCTTTAGGACCTCGGGGAGGAGGGCGGCCTGCAAAGAGAAAGAATGCAACTAAGTTTACTGCTTCATTTAAATACTGAATTCTTCAGCTGGTTTAGAGGACTGCCTCAACATCTGCCTCACAGGACAACATCTGCTGTGCATAACATCTGCATACATCTGGTTTCAAATTAGAACTTAATTTAAATGCCATACATACGGGGAAAACCATACTGTTTCATCAGCTTCTTCTTAGATACCACTTTCATTGCCTGCAAAACAAGTAAGACACAGATGAAAAGAGCAAAACAGCCAATCTTGCCAAGACTAAGGTCTGAACTACGGTAGGTGTTCTCAAACACACATATTTCCATCTATAAAGTAGGTGACACAATCAACTGACTTTTCCATTTACGTGTTAATCAAACAAAGCTTTCACAGAGTTTAATCCACTGCAGCCCTCTCGTTTGCTTCTGGCCTTGATGGGACACTCAGTGTTCCTGCGTAGGTGATTGCTAAAGTGAATGCGGAAATTTGGTCACAAACAGTGAGTGACAGACAGACTGTAAGAAGCAAGCAGACCAAAGTACTTGTGATTTGTAAATCAACTTGTTTTTTTTTTAAAGAAACGAAACAAATGGGTTGTGCACATTCCACCGCTGATGCTTGGATCAGATGTCTTTGTAAGCAATTAAAATGTTAATCAAAACAATTGCTTCTGGCA
This sequence comes from Sinocyclocheilus grahami, assembly GCF_001515645.1. Classification (NCBI taxonomy): domain Eukaryota; kingdom Metazoa; phylum Chordata; class Actinopteri; order Cypriniformes; family Cyprinidae; genus Sinocyclocheilus; species Sinocyclocheilus grahami. The sequence goes on from NW_015505191.1 coordinate 2,659,422, forward strand.
CACAGAACTGGGCTTATAAAATCTACACTTCCTGGAAAACATATTGAGTCATCTGTATCTTTTTACAATGGAAGACGTCTATTACAGAAGAATTGTGCACCTGTGTCTTTTCTGCTGGGATGAAAGTCACAGAGACGTACATAGTGCGCAAACAGAAAATTTGGAGACTTATGTAACGTGGGAAGTGCTCTCTCTGAATCTCTGCCACTCTGCTCATTACAGTCAGAAAATGAAATGGCAATACAACAGGCTGCCCATTTCTAACACCTGCGGCTTCATAATGAGTGAGATCTGGACAAATTCAAAATTCCTTGAGTTTTTCATGATACAATTTCACATATTGTCATGGAGAGGATTCAAAGTTTAGCTGAAGCATAAACCCTGTGGTCTTTTCCCTTAATTTTTCATGCTACACTCTTAAAAATAAAGGTGCTTCAAAAGCTTCTTCAAGCTATGCCATAGAAGAACCATTTTTGGTTCCACAAAGAACCATTCAGTCAAAGGTTATTTAAAGAACCATCTCTTTCTTGATTTTTTGTAATCTGAAGAACCTTATTTCGCCACAAAGAACCTTTTGTGAAACAGAAAGGTTCTTCAGATGTTAAAGTTTCTTTATGGAACCATTTAGACAAAAAGGTTCTTCTATGGCATCGTGAAGCACCTTTATTTTTAAGAGTGTATAAAATCCAATATCTCAGAATTATAAATGTTTAAAAGACACACATGGCCCTTCATCTTAAATATGAAAGTACACAACTTTAGACGTGAATCCATAATAGTTAGCAATAAGAAAGAGTGCTTTTCTCCTCGCTCTCAAAGACAGCTGGAGGAGGCTACGTCTGTTGTGCTGACGAGTTTAAATAACTCAGTTCGTCAAAGAGTGAAGAGGAAACCATGAATGTTTTATGAACATGTCGGAGGTGAGCACAATGAAAGAAAATTGCTATTTAGAATGCAGCAGGGATGGAAAGAACTGAAGCATCAGAATGCAAACGACTGGGAAACGATGGGATGAATCAGCAAGTAAGCAATACATAAATACAGTTTGCTGTAGGAGGTGATGGATCTATATTTACTGTAATCTATGAAAAATACAGTGGGGTCAACAAGGAAAACGCCTCTCTTTTGCGATATTAAATAACAATATAGATAACTTTTCTCCTCGCTACAGTTTTTTTTTCTTTATTTATTTTTTAAGTGTTCGCCAAGGCTGCACTAATATTGTGAAATATTACTACAATTAAAAAAAAAAACAGTTTTCTATTTTTATATGATTTAAAATGTAATTTATTCCAGTGATGACAAAGCTGAATTTTCAGCAGCCATTACTCCAGCCTTCAGTATCATATGATCTTTCAGAAATCATTCTAATATGATGATGTCGAGCGCAAGAAACATTTCTTATTATTATCATCAATGTCAAAAACGGTTATACATTGTATAATATGTTACATTATAACATTGATCCATTAAAAACATGCTTGCTGAATAAAATTATTCATTTCTATTAAAAATTCTTGCTGACCCCAACTCAACTTTACAATGTGCTAAGATTAGAAGTTGGAAAATGTTAAATGGGATTACATACTGTAAAATAACTAAATAACCAAAACAATAATGCAACACTTCCAACATTCCATTAAATAACTTATATATAAACCTATATATTTGAACGACAAGAAAAATGTAAAACTGAATGGTTTCTGATGATAAGTTTCAACCATGGTTGAAAAAGAGTGAAAGACAGGCAGAAAACAGACAGATGTTGCAAAGGGGAGAAAAAATGCAAGAAAAATGAAGAACAAGATATAATATAAGGATTAATTCTACCTGTAAAGAAAAAGAGAATGTGTGGTAATTGTTAGAACGGTAAAACCTTGCTTTGTGAGGCCAGTGGAGTGTAAAGGCCAGAGACGGGGGCAGCCTCACTCTACTCTGCCTTTATGAAGGGATTTGATCTCTGTCCTCTATTCATCCTTGCTGTTATATATCCACACAGCATGAATTAATGAATGCAGCTGGGAACTGGGAGCTATATTTTGCTTTCAGACACATTGTCTATTATGACAGATGATTATGAGGAGCAGAGGAAAATATTCAAATGTGATCATGAGGCCAGCAAAAAGATGAACTACAAACAAGGGAGAAAATAGCATTATTAGGTACACCTAATACCAAATAAGATGCCCTTTATACACTGATACATTATGTCACGTTGAATTGTGATCCTAGTTTGTTAACATTTCAGAAAAACCAAGAATTGTTGCTTTTTTCTTTCCCACTGTTCTGCTATTGAAAGCCCATTCCCTTCAAGGTTATGATTTCAGCTGTGCCTTTCTCCTGTTGGGAGAAGTGCTAGTTTGAGTGTTTGTGGCCTTTTTTCTCAGCTTGAAGGAGTCTGACCAATCTCATCTGACCTCTCTCATTAACAAAGTGTTTTCTTTCAGTGAATAGGCTCTCAATAGATGTGATTTTCTTTAGCACTACTTGTACACTCTAAAGACAGAGGTGTGCACAAGCGTCTGTCCATCTGGCATCCTGTCTAGCACCAACAACACTAAGACGTTAACACTGTGTCTTCCTTATTTCGCATCTAAACCTTTTGAGCATATTTACATCCTTTACATACATTCCATATAGTCTAATCATTAATGGATGAGTTCACCCAAAAATGAAAAACTGAAAATATTCGTTCCACCCAAAGATGTAGATACGTTTGTTTCTTCATCGGAACAGATTTGGAGAAATTTATAATTACATCACTTGCTCAGCAGTGGATCCTCTGCAGTGAATGGGAGCCATCAGAATGAGACAAACAGCTGATAAAAACATCACAATAATCCACAAGTAATCAAAGGACCCCTGTCCATTAATTAATTTTGTGAAGTGAAGAGCTGTGTGCTTGTAAGCAACAAATCCATCAAGACATTTTTTCACTTGTTCCCTGTAGGATCTGTTATTATGGATTATGGACTTGTATTTTTGCCAGTAGCAATTGTTTAAAGTTAAATGCTTTAATTATGGATTTGTTTCTTACAAACACAGCTTTTCACTTCACAAGAAATTAATTCATGGACTGAAGTCATGGATTATTGTGATGCTTTTATAAGCTGTTTGGACTCTGATTCTGACGGCACCCATTCATTGTAGAGGATCCATTGGTGAGCAAGTGATTTCTTGCAAAATTTCTCCAAATCTGTTCTGATGAAGAAACAAACTCATATAAGGGTGAATAAATTTTCAGCAAATTTTCATTTTTGGGTGAACTATTCCTTTAATATGAGCTCATAAAAACTGCATACATAATCATAAAACAATTTGAAAATGCTGAGTAACGTAGTTTTATGTCACACTGCAGGACATTTCAAGGTATTCAGGTATTCTGACACATTGATTCCAACTGTTAGTCTACCATATGCTGCCTCCATTCACACGCATGAGCACAGCTTTAACATATTTTATGCTTATTAATGCTGAAAATCTCACTTTCTGTCATGTACCTCTTCTTGAAAAACTTGAAACATATCTTATTTACTTCACGTGGGCACCTGATTAGTAAAATTGGAAAGTGTGTCCATAAAAATGTCCATTTAAAAATAGATTTCCATTTAACAAGTCCTACCACAGGGCTTGGTGACAAAATATTACTGTTTTTAGGACAAGATGAAAATGAAAGACCAGTCATTTTTAGATATAAGTAAATGTCAATTACATATACAGAATTTAAATTTTATTTCTGTCCATATTGTTTATTTTGATGAACATAATTTGAATAGAACCTTTTATGCTTGTGTTCTTTGCAGTCCAGGCAATGATGAGAATAAGGACAGTAAAATTACTTCCTGTGTGTCTATCTATTTGTATGCATGTTTGTTTGGTTGTGTGCATATGTGATCAACAGTGATGGTGTTTGGGGGCTGATATAAACATCTCCAAATGAAATTAAGGACTGCTGTACATTCCTGTCATTTCTGTTATATCACAACCCTCCCTCATCTGCTCTCATTTTCATAACCATTCAATCTATCCTGCCTCTCCTCCATCATCCTCTCTGTCATGCTGCTTTTCTCTTTCCAATCTCTTTCCCGCATTATATTGTTTTTTTCCATTTACTTTACATTTTCACTTCTTCACAATATGCACGTCATGACTGTGTCTAAAGCTGAACTGTGTAATTTCTGCACGTCATGCTGCAACAAGGACAATTTATTTTCAAATATACTTACGTAATATTTGTCATCATCCTCGTTGTACGCCAGCTTGACAACACCATATGAGCCCTTTAAGACAGAAGAAATGGATAGAGGAAAAAAGATAAACAAAACAGGTAGAGTGAGATGAGTCAGACTATGAGACTGTGCTGTGGGTCAGTAAGGGTCAGTGTCTGAATGCTTGAATGACTGCCATGAAACAACATGGCCATGAGATTTTTCTGATGTTTATATGCATGTCGACTATAAAAATAACTCAATAGGAGTATGATGCAGGTGAGCTTACCTTCCCAATCTCACTCTTTAACTTGTACTGGTTAAGCTGGATGCAATCCTGAGATTGTGAAAAAGCAAGCAAGAAAGAGAGAGAAGAGCAGAGAAAGAGAGAGAATGGAATCAATCCCAGCTACACACACAAAGGAGTCGTGACACTATATTAATATACTTCACACCAGAGGGAACATGTAAGCCAGTTACAGGTGGAAACAACAAATCATTTGTTTCATAACCTATTCCATATAGAAACTGCAAAAGAAAAGATTTTAAAATACTTTTGCATCCTGGTTGACTCTGACAGCAAATACCACAATCTCAATACTATTTTACTACTGACAGAAAGACTGATCCACTTTGCAGTTAATTCTGTTCAAGAAAGGCCATTTAAACATTGGTTTTCATTGAAGAACTTTTTAATTGACATTAAGGTCATTTTGCATAACTGAATTCATTAAACATGGAAAAAGTATATAATTTTCTTTCAGCAAGAAAATCAAACCTTTCATTTTTTTATTTTGAATCAGGGAACAAATGGAGGAAATCGCTGACTTCTGTTTTTAACAAGCTGTCATATCATTGTGCCCATGAGATGATGCCACGACTGTATCAACTGCTGCAAATACAATAAATGTTTTTTTCCAAAAGTCTGAAGATTTATGCACAGCTATGTCATTTGCTTACATCCATCTGCTTGGTTAAGATGCCTTTAGAGTAATCAAACTATGAAGTAAGAGAATTATCTCCACCATTCACGAAATCATGACTGAACTGTTCCAAACCCATGGTCTGAACAAGACCACAAGACCATATTATTAAAGAAGAAATGCATCTTAAAAAACAGGGTGTTTGATGTCTTTGAATCAGCTGCTAAGTGTGAAAAGACTCACATGCGGCCAAGTTGGCAAAGCAATAACTATATCTGAATCAGCAACCTCGGTTTATTGTCAACTGCAAACTTTTCTCCACAGCAGGGAACATTACTACTGCAAACAATTCTGCCCTAATAACAGAAATTTGACAAGCCTTGCTTTCTACTAGCTGGAATGCACTGCAAATGTAGCATTATAAAGAATATAAAACAAGACCTTTATGTTTACTTTAAACATAATACATTTTACTTTACTTTTACCAAGATGGACTTGCTTTTACTTTAAAAGCAATACATTTAGTTTGATTAAAAACATCAACAAACATCATTTTCTTTTGATTCATTGTTTTGTTGTGCTGTACTGAAAAATGTGGCTCTAAAACTGAGGTAAAAGTTACAACCCTGCTCAACATCATTTCAGAAATTGCATAAATATTGAGGCAAGGACTCTGAGTAACAGGAAGAAAGACTGTAGTAGTGGTAAAAGCAAAAATTTGAGGAAGAACTTCTCTGGGAGAGGAACCTCGCTGAGAATGCACACACAGAACAATTTGATACTCTTAGTGCAAGAAAAGGTTTTAATGGTTCTTAAGTTTATTTACAGATAATGAGAAGAACTAAAAAAATGAAGACTGAGAGGCAGAGAGAGAAAGAAAGAAAGAGAGAGGACGGAAGAGAGGGACACTAGATTCCTGGCTGAGCCTAGACTATTACTGGCACATGCTCAGTGAGCCCTGCATTGCAGTATTCCCACACGCACACGCACACGCACACGCACAGGCACACGCACACGCACACAGGTTTGTTTTTATGGTTTATGGGGACTCTCCATAGGCGTAATGGTTTTTATACTGTACAAACCGTATTTTCTATTGCCCTACACCAACCCTACCCCTAAGCCTACCCCTCACAGGAAACTTTGTGCATTTTTAGATTTTCAAAAAAACTCATTCTGATTTATTTATAAGCCTTTTGAATTACGGGGACACTGAAAATGTCCTCATAAATCACCTTCTCGTTGTAATATCTATGTCATACCCATGTTATTATACAAATTTGTGTCCTCATAAACCACATAAACATGCACACACACACACACAAATGATCAAAACTTACCAACAACAAGAGCTTAAAAGTGATTATAGATGACTAGAAGGAGTTACTTTAGACAAGACCTTAAATTTGTTCAGAAGTAAAAAGTAGGGATTCATATTTATGGTATATGACTTTCTTCTTTCAGATGAATCCAATCGGAGTTGTATTAAAAATTGCCCTAGCTATTCCAAGCGTTATCATTGCAGTGGGTGGGTGTTTCTGTTGAACAATCCACAAGTTGTCAAATAAAGTGCGCGCACCCATAATAAAACGTGCCTCACATGGCTCTGGGGAGTGAATAAAGGCCTCCTGTAGCGAATCCATGCATTTTTGTTAGAAAAATGTCCATATTTCAAATGTAATAAACACTTTTCTCTCACTTCCGGTATCTGTCATACGCAAAAGCCGTTCCAGCGCACACCTCTGAGATATGCTAGTCTCGCGAGTTTGTTTACAGGAGTACGTTTTATGGATGCACACACTTTATTTGACGACTTGTGGATTGTTCAACAGAAACACCCACCCACCCACTGCAATGATAACGCTTGGAATAGCCAGGGAAATTTTTAATATAACTCCGATTGGATGCGTCTGAAAGAAGAAAGTCATATACACCTAGGATGCCTCGAGGGTGAGTAAAACTAATTTTCATTTTTGGGTGAACTAACCCTTTAAACCAATAAACCGCAAAATATAATCATGTTTTCACTGAGGGAAATAAAATGTTTAAGCGTGACAGTGGAGGATTAGCACACAGGCTCAATTTTCACTTTGTCCTCTTCCAGGTTGGTCCTTTTTTTCTTTTTAAACCCGGATTAGACTGGATCATCTTGGGTTTAAGTAAGATACAACCATATTGTGCATTCAAATGTTGTACTACGATAACATCTGGGATCACAGCGTGTAAGTGGTGTAGGTTATGCTGGGTAATGCTGGAGGTGAAGCATGAGTTTATTATGACCAAAGGAGAGTGAAAGAAAAAGTACATGAGAACAAAGTGGAAAAGGGCAAAAGGGAAAAAGAAACAGAGAAAGAGCAAAAGCAAAGAGAGAGTGTAGGCAAAAGCGAGGGAGGAAGAGAAATATCCAGTGATGTGAAATCTGACAGTCAATTACTTTGACTGCTCCATGTACCTTAACCAAAACAGCCTCACATTACTGCTCACACTTCAGCTGGAGTGTCAAGGCAGAGAGAAGATTGTGTATGACAGCTGTCTGAAGTCTGAGGGAAAATACGACAGATAGAGAGACAGGACCCCAGACTTTTTTTTCTTGTCCTATAAGTCAAAGAAAACAGTAGAGTCTCAAAGATGTGACTGGAGCTGCTGGGAGGAAGAGAAAGAGACAATGAAGGAAAGAGAGACTGAGAAGTTGAGACCATTAGAAACATGATAAACAGGCTCAGGATACGAAGCAAACAGCTCACCTCAACATCAGAAAAATAAATTAAAACAAAAATCCACATAAAATGGGTCTCATTTATTAGTAACTGTGCAAAACCAGATGAGAGCACATCACTTTGTTCTTACTCCGTTCTAATGTTGATGGATCTGCATTATTGTAATTTTGCACCTAGTAATTAGTATAATATAAATATACACCCAGACCATCTCCATTTAAGGGATATTTCACATTTCTAATAATAATATTTAGCTTAACAAATTCCACATCCCTAAAGACTGTTTTTTTTTTCGTTTTACATTTCCGTTCAAAAGTTTGGGGTCAACCTTTTTAAAGGGGTCATATGATGTGCTTTCAATTGTTCCTTTCTCTTTGGAGTGTTAAAAGCTCTTGGTGCATAAAGAAGATCTGTAAAGTCTCAAATCCAAAGAGATATTCTTTATAAAAGTGAAGAGTCAGCCACGCCTACCTGAAACGGCTCATTCTAACATGCCCCCACATATCTACGTCATTATGTGGGAAGATTTGCATAATGCCGCCCAAATGTTCACGCAAAGAAAGAAGGTGTAACTTTTATTCTCGCTGTAGTATTGTTGTTGCCGCCGCCATGTCGTAAAGACGCTGTGTGCTTCGTTGTGAAAGCGAAACTACTTTGTTTGGTCTTCCAAAAGAGGACGATATCTGCTTCGTCATGCCTGGAGCTGATCTGTGCTGGTTGCTGAGGAAATACAACAACTTTGCGCTGTGGATCACCGGATCGGCTTTCACCGTCTGTCACATGTGGTTGCCGCAAGCCCTCCGGACGCTCCTTAGTCGAATCCTCCTGGGAGAGTAGACTACAATGCCGGCTGTTCTGACTCACAGAACAAGTAAGTTTTTTATATTTAAAGAGTTTTTATATTTTATATATTTAAAGCGAGTTCTTTGGGCAGTGTAGAGTAGGACTTGTAGTTTGTCATTTCTCCGATCACAAATGCAGACATGGTTTTATGTTTAAGCGGCGCGATGCAACGCAATGCGTAAAAAGACATTATAAGTCATTATAATCCATAATTATGTCACCACTGGATGCAACGAATGCCTTGTTTAGAATGGGTTTTCATGTTTTTGAATCATGCTCCGGCCAGACAGGGCATCATCACAGTATGGTAGGGGCGTAACATTTCTGTCACAAGCTTGAGGTATTCGGCCAATCATAACGCACTGGATAGCTGGCCAATCACAGCACACCTCGCTTTTCAGACCGATGAGCTTTGTAAAAATCGACGTGTTTCAGAAAGGTGGGGCATAGAGGAGAAACAATAATGTACAGTATGTGGAAAATAATTAAATAAAATAATTTAAAAAAAAAAAATTTTAACCTTAAACCGCATAAACACATTTCATTACACCAAATACACAAAATAATGTTCTTTTTAGCAGCATCATATGACCCCTTTAAAAAAATAATAATAATATTTTTACACAGCAAGGATGAAATAACTTTGATGAAAAGTTCTATTTCAAATAAATGCAATCCTTCTGAACTAATCAAAGAAACCTGAAAAAAACACAGTTTCCAGAAAAGTATAAATAGCACAACTGTTTTCAACACTGATAATAACATGAAATGTTTCTAATTATAATTTCATAATATGATTTATATTATAAAGTAATAATCCTATATTTACACATCATCCATGCTTAACCCTTTCCTGATCAAATGAATTCAAGTTAAGTAAAAATTGTACCGACAACATTTTGAACAGTAGTGTACAATTCTTCTATCACTTATTCTATGAAAATGTTCCTACACCGTTTTTTTTTACAGTTATGAGCATAGTTAGCAAATGAGATGCAATATAATTATATTCCCTCAAGATGCTGCTTTGAAATGATACATTGATAAGTTAATGAAACAGAAAACCATAAAGTATAATTTTCCCTGCAGAACAATAACAATCCATCAATGTAAAGCCCTTCTCCACAGCCCTTTCCACCAGTGATAACCATCTCACAGGCAGTAAAGTAAATCATGCCAGAACATGTGAGAAAGTGGGAAAGATACGCTGCGTTCCTCTAATCTCTGCTTTATGAGGCTTCCTCTAACTACCAGCGATCATATCAGAGACTGCAGCCCTTTCTGCCACTAAAACAAATAGTACTGAGATATTAGAGATTAACAATAAGATTTTACTACACTACACTGTCTTTACTACACAATTTTCATTTATACAGTAATAAAGCTGTCAATAGAATATCTTTGTGAAAAATAATTATTTATGATTAAGGTACACTTTAAAAAAATATATAAATAAAAAAGGCCAACTTCAACCAGACAAGACTTGTCAAACAAACTTAAAGGGTTAGTTCACCCAAAAATGAAAAATCTGTCTTTAATTACTCACCCTCATTTGGTTCCAAACCCGTAAGACCTTTGTTCATCTTCGGAACACAAATTAAGATATTTTTGATGGAATCCAAGAGCTTTCTGACCCTGCATAGACAGCAACGCACTGAACCACTGATGTAACATGGACTATTTTAATGATGTCCGTACTGCCTTTCTGGGCCTTGAACGTGTCAGTTGCGCTGCTGTCTTTGGGTTTGGAACAACATGAGGGTGTGTAATTAATGACAGAATTTTCATTTTTGGGCGAACTCACAAAATAAGTTTACATGAATTTTACATGATTAGTTCACCCAGAAACAAATATTCTGTCATCATTTACTTACCCTCATGTCATTCCAAACCCATATGACCATCTTTCTTCTGTGGAACACCAAATGTAATTTTGACAACACACTAGTTGCCCTTTTTCATGCAATTACAAATAATGGAGACTCAAGCTTTCCAGCTGTGGCCAATAGCAATTCGTGTCTACATATACATCAACCTAGGCTACAATCACAATATCTATGTCTGTTAGTCCAACTTCACAAAAATGGGTCTAAAGTGGTTTTATGACATTTAGAAAAATAATTCCTTCAGTCCAACTGAAATTAAGCTTTTAAAACGCATGTAAATGCACTGATAACTTACTAACTCAACTGGATGAGTTTGAATGTGTACACCATATTAATCAATTAATTTAAAAAGTGTTCTGTGGAAAAAACTCAAATGGGTTTAAAATGACATGAGGGTGAGTAAATAATGACAGACTTTTAGTAAATAGAAGCCTATCATTTAAGTACTCCAGTACGAACGTACATTAAAAAGATTCAAACTACATCAATGACAGTAAATAGCTTAAGTGCTAAGAGTGTTTCCCCTCTGTGCCTATCACTGGATGAGTGTTAGATGAGAAGTACATGTCCAGCTGATGCTCCTCTCAGAGCAGAGTGCCTCTCACACTACAGATAGAAGATGAGGAGCACCGCTGCCTTTCAGTGTCTCAGCCCTCAGAAAGGCTTGAGCCCCATTAACACACACAAACATATAGCCAGCAGAAATGTGGGCACACACACAGATCATCTCTACAGGTCAGAACACAGATATTATTTGATGGGAGCAGGTTGTTAGGAGGGGGAGGGTGCTGAGGCTGTGTATGAATGAAAGAAGCCTTATTAATGTTTGGCTGTATGGGTCGCCACATGACCTGGACACTAATCACAGGAAATGAGTTTTGCTTCAAACACACACACACACATATATATAGCACAAGCTCTTCATGCTATATATGAGAGGATTTCATACAAGAAAATCAGTCAGATGTGACCAGATGTTAATAACTATAAAAGACTTGATACTGCAAATCAATCCAAAACAGTAATCAGTAGTGGACGACCAATATATCACCAAGGCTGATATATCAATTGTTATTTGACAGTTTTTATTATAAGATTTCCTGTTTAGCTGATTAGCATCGAAACACAGTATACCACCCATTCACAGTTTTCATAAGTTTACTGTATTTTTTTAATGGTATATGCAAAAAAGTGTTATAGCATTTTCCTTTTTGTTATTATTAGGAAGGCAAATGCTATAATGCTTTTTCATATACCAACAGCATTCAGCAAATTAACATCACTTCTATCCTGACAACTCTCAGAGGGTTTGGCATGGTAATGTACATGACGGAATAGATCTCCTACGCTGCTGCTGCTGTGGCAGAGCAAGTACCGAGACTTGCTACTGCCAATGCATCCACAACATGCCGCTGTGAGCATGTAAGAAATACTGCTGCTGCACATATAACATACATGAAATAACCCCCATATAGCATACATGAATCACCTCGTAGCAGATCTATACAGGTGGAGCTAGGGAAGGTGGAGGGTTTCTGATGTGCGCTGCAACTGCTACAGCAAGCACTGGCTGAGTATTTAAATGTTAAGCAGCAAGCTCATTGGCTGCTGATACAAAAAGAACCAATCAGCTGCACCATGTGACAATGATGTCATTATGTCAGATTGAGTTAGACCTATCAGACAGTGCCATCTAGAGTTTCATGAAAGAAATTCGGATTTAAACAAATCTTTGAATATCTAGTAAATATTTAATTTCAAGAAACTCACAAACATTAAGGGATACAATCCATTTATGCAAATTTTGTGCAATTTCAAATCAATGATTTCAAACTATTCAGTGCTACTGTATATTCAGTTGGCTGCTATGTTATATACACTGTGAACTATGTGTAAAATTAGTGTCACCTGGTCTTTATTTGAGAAAATATAATTTTGTACCATATTACTGTTAGTTTCAGTGTTTACTGCCTTTTACATTTTTTTTATTCTTTAAAAACACTACAGTATATTAGGATTACAGAATAATTTAAATAAATGGCCTATTTCTAATTTAGTTAATATTATGTCAAATAAAAATCTATTTTATTGTCTTTAAGGGGTCATGCATTTTTCAAAAATACAGTATAAGAGGTCACTGCACTAAAAAATAAAGTTTCAAAACTCAAAACTTCCTCATTAGTATTAAAGGGGTCACATGATGCAATTTCATTTTTTCCTTTCTCTTTGGAGTGTTACAAGCTCTTGGTGCATAAAGAAGATCTGTAAATTTGCAAAGACTAAAGTCCCAAATCCAAAGAGATATTCTTTATAAAAGTTAAGAGTCAGCCACACCTACCTAAAACCTTTTATTGAAACCAAGCTGCCAAAATAACTATCGACCAATAGTAATCAGTCATAAAAGTTCTAAAAATTATAGTATGTTTAAGTATATGTGGAATCATATTTCCACTGCAAATCCAGGAGATACTGTAATTTTTCTCACCTGCGAGTCTGAGATGGACACTCGCTTGGACTCAATGGTTGGCTGTCTGGCTATTCGGGAATAGCGGTCAGCCCCGCTCCCAGAAGACACGTACGTTCCTCTCTCCTGCAATGACATCTTCCGGCCTGACAGGTGTGGCCTCATGGGCAGAGCTTTCTTAACACCTGTCCCATTCTTCACTACACTGGAGGAGGGATCAGACCTTAGTGACACCACAGACATCTTGTCAGTCATCTCAGCCTCCTGGGAGGAGTCTGGGTCAGGGTCCACCCCCACACAACCAGGATCACTGCTCATCGCCATGACGATGGAGTAGGAGGAGCTTGGAGGCAGGGAGGATGGGGGTGTGGGGTTTTCGCATTAATTGTTCCACCTCCAATGTCGGCTTGCAGTTACAGGAAGCTGTAGCTATACAGACAGATAAAGAGAGGAAGGAAACAAAGACAGAGTTTGTTACTGAAATGTAATTTCGTTACATAGATTTCGGTCTTTCCTCATTTAAGTAGACAGGTACAGAATTTTAACAAGATGGCTGCTGTGTGGACTGACTTCCAAAAGCATTGGTTCTCAAACAGGCTATATTGATATTACACTTAATTAAATTAATATTACATTTATTATAAATATACTTAAACTATTTAACTTTATTAAAATGCTAAAAACAAACAGACAATAAAGATGTAAACTGGAATCAAATGTCTTTTTCCCTCACTACCAATTGTTTTTATTTAAGAACATACACTTCTTGAAACTCCTGAATCACAAAATGAAATGTAGTTCATTCATTTACTCTACCTATATCAACACTCCAGTTTTGATGACTGTAACTGATAGTAGATGATTTGTATCAGTAAACAGCCATGTCAGCCTGGCTGATTAAAGGGTTAGTTCATCCAAAAATGAAAATTAGCCCACAAATTACTCACCCTCAAGTCATCCTAGGTGTATATGACTTTCTTCTTTCAGACGAATCCAGTCGGAGTTATATAAAAAATTGTCTTTGATCTTTCAAGCTGTTTAATGCCACTCAGCGGGTGTTGCATGCATCAGTCCAAAATAAGTTAAATAAAAAAGCGCCCATCCATTACAAAAGTGTCTCACACGGCTCCGGGGGGTGAACAAAGGCCTCCTGAAGCGAATCGATGCATTTTTGTAAGAAAAATATCCATATTCAAAACGCAATAATATATGGCTGGAAAGGCCTACAGGAGGCCTTTGTTCACCCCCCGGAGCCGTGTGAGACAATTTTTTTTATGAATGGGCACTTTTTATTTCACTTCTTTTGGACTGATGCATGCAACACCCGCTGAGTGGTATTAAACAGCTTGAAAGATCAAAGACAATTTTTTATATAACTCCGACTGGATTCGTCTGAAAGAAGAAAGTCATATACACCTAGGATGACTTGAGGGTGAGTAATTTGTGGGCTAATTTTCATTTTTGGGTGAACTAACCCTTTAACGCAAGTGTGTTCTGTTATCAAATATTTTTAGAATTTTTTTAGTACATTTTGTTTTTTTTCTCATTTTTTTATTTTAATTTTTTTAATGTATCTGTAAAATATTATAATATTTTGAAAATTCTAATCATTTATAATAACATTACAATAATCAATATTAATATACTGTATTCTATTAATATGACAATGAATAAATAATAAAAGCAAAAAACTTTAAACAGACAAACAAAAAAATATTTAAAAAAAAACGCTTGAAGTGTTAAAAAAAGAAAACATTGCAATATATCTGGTTTTATATATATATATATATATATATATATATATATATATATATATTCATCCAATCAAATTTCATTGCTCCTTTAAAAAATGAAAGGCTCCGCACAAACATTATCAGTCCTCAACTTAATTTTGGGCTCTAATGAGGATCAGTTATGCCTTGATCATGCTCTCCGTGGCATTTTTCTGGCATTAACTGTGTGGAGGGTGTGAATATTACTGGCAGCAAGGTGCCAATGAAGCCATCCATACGTGACCAGCTAATTGAAAAAAAAGTGTGTTTCTCAGGGAGCCCAATTTCCTCAGACGGGAGATAATTAGGAGCCACCACTGTGAACAAGAACGGCTTTGTACTTACTGACTTGTGTGTATGTGTGCATCCTATTTCCCTCAGAGCCTTTAGACTCTAAATAATAATCTATCTATCTTTCTGGGGTTTGTTTGTGGAAGACTGTGACAGTGAGAGAGTCTTTTTCTCTATCCATACACAGGCTGCGCATGAGACGGCTGCCTAAGGCCTATTGATTAACACACTGCAGAGTCAGACTGGACCCCACTGCAACAGAGCTTTAGAAAAGCTAACAAATCATTATAAACATTACAGGACCCTGAACCCAAACTGCACATTACATAAAACATGAAACAGTAAAATATACTAACATAAACAAGAGATCAAAACAAAGAAAAAGAGAGAATATTACAGCGAATTTAAGTATAGAAGTTTTAAAAAACACACACTTACTTACGCTATGTTTGGTGTCAGTAAGGAGTCAGTAAAAAAATAAAAAATAAGCAACACAACTGTTTTCAACATTGATAATAACAAGAAACGTTTCCTGAGCAGCAAATCAGAATATTAGAATGATTTCTGAAGGATCATGTGACACTGAAGACTAGAGTAATGGCTGCTGAAAATTTTGCTTTACCATCACAGGAACAAATAATTTGAAAATAAATTAAAATAGAAAACTGTTATTTTAAATTTAAATGTATATAAAAATGTATATTAAAAATATTATTATAAATGTACTGTAACGGTAAACAAATATTTGTACTGTTATAATTTACAATTAGAATACATTTTATATACATTTACAAATCAAAGAAATAAAATAAATTCTTTAAAAAAAAAATTGACAAAAAAAAAAAAAACACTTCTGGTAATCGACCAAGCTGACACAGTCATATATTGTACTCCCAAAAATCTCCATTTACACTGCATTTTACAATACCAATAACCCCATAAAACACAAACATGGTCATATGAAAGGTTATAAAGTTTTTATGAAGCTTCTGTAAATTCTGAGCAATGTTATGTTCCCATTTACCCACATTACTCTCCAAATCAATCAATTTATGGCAGTCAAATATTTATCTTCTAACTGTCTGATATTCAGGACTGAGAAAATATGCAAATAGCTTACACATTGCCTGAAGTGCCCAAAATTTGCACAGACTGATCACATATCCTGACCCTATCTGTCTGTCTGCTGGCAGCAAGGCCACTGTGCTCTCTTCTCACATCAATGTCTCTCTTATGATCAGACATTGTTCGCTACATACAGAGAGAATCAAAGCAGCCCTGGACATCTGCTTGAGTCTTTGTTTTATAGATAAAAGAGGTGGAAATACAAAATACAGCTTTCTACATGGAAATAAAGAGGGATAGAAAGCAGAAGACAAAGACATAGGAATTAATTTCTTCATCCACTCTCATACTGTTCCAGACATCACCCTTCATTTCCTACTGCTATTGTCTCGTTCCACATGCAACCCATTTCAGAGAATCCTCTATGAGGGCATGGAGTATTACCATAGGAAATGCAGCTGAACAATAGAAATGTCTTTAAATGTCGCCAATTTAAATGGCTGATATTAAAATGTTTTGTTGGCCTATACTGAACTAAGAAAGTAAATAGCTAAATCTGGCATCCTAAACATGAGTTACATATTTGATTTCAGGATTATTACATTGCTTAGCTTATTAAAACAGGAAGAAATGAGCAAATGTAAAGCTGATCTAATATTGTATCTCAATGCCAAATCAGCATGGAACATCTATATGCAATTCAAGTGTATCTGCAAAGGTTTGGCTCATAAATATTAAATAGGTTACGTGACTAGACAGTCTAGCAAGACTACCTGGCAATGTCAACATGGGCTAATTAATATTCATGAGCCAGGCCTTCATACTAATATACTAGGATTCTAAAACTCATTCCAGCACCATGTCTCACAGCACACAGTTCAAAGAGCCCCTGTTTCAACACTGGGTCAAAGCATTGTCCTCCTGCCAGACTCAGCACTGGGGCAGTTTTATCTTAATGCTACCAGAAGATTTAGGCCACGGCTGTATCTGGGATGTACAGACTGAGAGCAAAAACATTCCCGCTAAGACAACGCTCACAACACGTAAGAAATGCCTCGCAATAAACATACACACAGACACACTACACTGATAACTAATGCAGATCTGTTTGAATCTGAATTGAATTTGAACTCTTTATAATCACATATCCAAGAATCCAACCATTCGATAATTAACACCACAATCAAGCAAGACTGCAAATGATGTGCATTTTTGATTAATTTTGAAATAAATATAACTTATGTAATGCGAGTACTGAAATACTCCACTATTAATAAATTAAATTAATTGGGTCCCTTTTTAAAAATATGTATTCAGTGTGAATTTATTTCACTAAGTTACTGAACCTTTAAGTTATTAACATTAAAATCATGTTTATAGAAAATGCAGACACAATTTAAATGTAACTTATTCCTGTGATGGCAAAGCTGAATTTTCAGCAGCTATTACTCTAGTTCTCAGTGGCACATGATTCCTCAGAAATATTTTTATTTATATTTAATATATTTCTTAAGGATTCTTTGAAGAACAGAAAGCTCAAAATAGCATTTATTTGAAATTAGGAATATTATGTAACAAATGTATTTAATTCTACTTTTGATCTATTTATTCCATCCTTCCCGAACAAAAGCAATTTCTTAAAAAAAAAAAAAAACTAACTAACCCCAAACTTGAACAGAAGTATAGATATCAGTCAAATTGAAACATACTATTATTTGTCACTTTCAACACAAATGTGTTCAGTAATCATTTCAATATTATCTACAGGCATCTGAAACGTAATGTTACAAGAGCGCAGTGTATGTATGTCACATTCACGAGGCTACCATGCACGCTTGGCTTGTCAAAATCCAACATGTTCAGCAAATTCATGTGCGGAAGTATTTCACTTTAAACACTGATTATGTTCACTGTAAACACCATGATAGTGTGTAAAACGTACATGACAACAAGCACAACATCCCAGAGTAGAAACAACACATAGCTGGCTTTCTAAATGTATACAGTTATGCCAGCTCTGACATACATTATATACATATACAGTATATAAAATTTTATTTTGTTCCACTTTAGGTGCATACAAATTTTTGTTCATAGATTAGCAGGGCAGTTAAAAAAAAAAAAGAGAATATTGTAATCCTCAGACTTCACTTCCTCCTGGGCAGATGGCCATCTGATAACAACATAAGAGAGGCACCATAAGAGAATTCTTGGTTCATCAGGACTCATCTTTAAAAATAGAGAATTTGACTCATCCAGACACGTATACTTTCACAACCATGGAAAGTGAGAGACTAATGTTACATGCTACAAGCCTTAAATGCCCTACAATGATCTATCTGTCTGCATTTCTTCCTGTCCATGCAGTCAGTTTTAGGTGTCACTCTAGTCGCACACTCAGATCTCTGTAACAAGAGCTGAATCACTAGGCCCATGGAATCTGCACCCACAGGTTCTAGGCATATTTATGTTTTGTCCTCATTATAACTGCAGCTTAAAAGAGTTCTATGTTAATGTCTACATAGGAGGGCAAATCTAAATAATTAATTTGGCTAATTAAGAAAAGTATGTTAGTGAAAGGCAATGCAAGGCAAGTTTATTTATATAGCACATTTCATACACAATGGTAATTCAAAGTGCTTAACATAAAATAAAAGAAAATAATAATACAAAAATAATCACAACAATAAAATAAGGAATTTAAAAACTTTGAAAATGATTTAAAAATTGATTTAAGAGGTTTAAAATGAATTTCTGTCTCCAAAATCACACCAAGATTCCTGACTTGATCTTTAGTTGTTAGACCCCTAGAGTCAAGGTATGCATTCACCTTGAGAACTTCATCTTTGTTTCCAAATGCAATGACTTCAGTTTTTTCCTTGTTTAACTTAAGAAAGTTCTGGCACATCCAACCGTTAATTTCAGAGTCAATGGGGCAGTAGTCATTTGGCGATAAGGCTAGGTAAATCTGGGTATCATCAGCATAGCTGTGATAGGCAATTTGGTTCTTTCTCATTATTTGACTTAGTGGGAGCATATACAGGCTAAACAAGAGCAGTGCAAGAATTGAGCCTTGTGGGACTCCACATGTCATGGACGTCCACTTAGACTTGTGCTCTCCTATACTCACATAATAACCTCTCCCTTCTAAGTATGACCTGAACCATTTGATTACCATCCCAGAAAGCCAGACCCAGTTTTCCAGTCTCTCTAGAAGTATGTTATGATCGACAAGAAAGGACTGTCAACACATTTAAAAGTGCTTATATTCTATTCAATTCAATTCAATTCAAGTTTATTTGTATACCGCTTTTCACGATACAAATCGTTGCAAAGCAGCTTTAAAGAAAATTAAGTTTCTACAATATATTTAGTAGTAGCTTATCAGTGGTGACTATGTCGAATTGATGTACATATGGCAGAAATGTACGGTAAAATTCAGTTAATTATGAAATCAAATAGACGATGAACACTATTAACAGTAATAATTATATGTTGCAATCAAACTTGTAGCAAAATTTGGTAGTTTATGTTGATTCAGGGTTGGCATCATCTGAGGTCCTCTGAGGGGTTTGCATCATCTCTTCTCAGGTGATCGGTCTGGACTGGAAGGACTGGATCCAGACTGAAGCTTGTGTAATTCCTAGCTACCACGGGATGTCAATCAAACAAATAGAGACATAATTAGAGTAGCTGCTGCTCCAACCAAGCAAAAATGATTTGTTCAAACCAAGTTAAGAAATAATAATGTGCATTTGATCAGATATAACTGCAGTAGAAGATTATGAGATGCATTATTTGAATGCATGGCCAAAGAGATGTGTCTTTAATCTAGATTTAAACAGAGAGAGTGTGTCTGAACCCCGGACGTTATCAGGAAGGCTATTCCAGAATTTGGGAGCCAAATGTGAAAAAGCTCTAGTGGTAGAAGACTAGTTAGGTACGCAGGAGCTAAACCATTAAGGGCCTTGTAGGTAGGGCTGTGCAAAAAAATCGGCATTTACTACACAGAGTCGTTGTTCACTGACAAGCTACACTAATCACAGGAGCGGCTTTACTGACGAGATTTTCCACAGCCCTACTTGTAGGTAATTAATAATATTTTGTAACTGATACGGAACTTAATAGGTAGGCACTAGGCAGTGCAGAGACTGTAACATTGGGGTAATATGATCATATTTTCTTGACCTGGTAAGGACTCTAGCCACTGAATTTTCGACTGCATGTAGCTTGTTTATTGACGATGCAGGACAACCACCTAGCAGTGCATTACAATAGTCCAGTCTAGAGGTCATGAATGCATGAACTAGCTTTTCTGCACCAGAAACAGGTAACATGTTTCGTAGCTTGGCAATGTTTCTAAGATGGATATTCTAGCTATTTTAATATGCCATTTTAAAGGGATAGTTCACCTAAAAATCTAAAATCTCACCCTCATGTCGTTCCAAATCTGTAAGACCTTTAATCATCTTCAGAACACAAATTAAGATATTTTTGATGAAATCCGAGAGCTTTCTGACTCTCCACAGACAGCCATGCAACTACCACGTTCAAGGCCCAGAAAGGTAGGACATCATTAAAATAGTCCTTGTGACATCAGTGGTTCAACCTTAATTTTATGAAGCTTTGGAATACTTTTTGTGCGAAAAGAAAAGAAAAATAACAACTTTATTCAACCATTTCTTCTCTTCCGTGCAGGTCTTTGACACACTTTCATGACAGTACCACAATGACATTTGGAACGACATGAGGGTAAGTAATTAATGACAGAATTTTCTTTTTTGGGTGAACTATCCCTTTAATTATGCTACCTCCTAAGACACATAATTTTGGCCAAATTCTAAGGCAGCATCACACTTATCCATTGTTGAAAAGGATAAACCAGAATGCTTTGTGGCAAGCTCTGTAAACGAATAAATCCAACAACATGGCAGATGAAGCAATACTACAGTTCAATCAAAAAACTATTTACCCATTACTTGCTATTATCATGCTTATTCACCTGCTTCGTGCCCAACAGACTGAACTTGCTATCATCAAACATGCTAACATCAAACCCCTTTTACAAAACCTGTATGTACAAAACTAAATAATAAATTTAGCTTCTTTAGCTCAAATGACGCTAAATAATTCTTATGCTGGCCCATCATATTAAGCATTACAATTTCTCCCAATCTCCTTCCCATTCTGTCTGAGGTAGGCTGGCGCATTTAGGCTAGCAAGTTCAGCTGACTTTCTAAACTCATCCAGACAGGCCTGTCAGCTCCTGCTAAAGAGAATATAACTCACACCGTGTTTTTCCGTGTGTGAGTGTGAGTTTGCATTCACAGATGCTTAATTGTTCTCCCAGGTGCTAGATATCCATTTCAATCCAAGACATCTGTATGCAGTGAGCAGGCTTTAGTGCACACACACACACACACACAAACACACTTTCTTCCTGCACTGGCAGAGCTGAGCTCTAGCAGGCGTCCTTGTAGAAGCAGAGTGCATTTATGTGGCTGTTAAAGCGAGTCCCTCCGGATGAGGAGGAACGCACAGAGCAGAGTGAAGGATATGTGAAGAGGGAAAACAGGAGGAGGAGAGGTGAACGACTGCAACGCTCCATGCCCACGTTCTGCCTCCTCTCACTTCAATTCAACACCAAAGCTTTGATGCAAACTGTGAGGGAACAGCGCCCAAACGGTTCTAACGCTGTATCAGTCAGTGGGTGGTGATCTAGAGCGGGAACCGTGTGCTATTAGACAAGATAAACAGCAAACTATCGCTTGGCTAAACACAGGGAGAAAGATGTGCTTTGAAAGAAAAAATAATGAATGGTGTGTCACCATAAATGTTCTACAGTCTACAACTAGTGGGTGCTATTATTGAGTCACGAAAAGCAGAAAAAAAACAATGTTAAAGGGGACATCGGATGAAATTTTCACTTTTTAGCTTTTTTTTTGCATTTAGTTAGGTTTCTGGCTCAAAAACCTGAAAAGAAAACACAGCTAGTTTGTTATGAGCTGTCTGATTGTGTGAACAGAGCTGTTTTTGACAAGGTTTTGTTGTTTTACAAGACCACTGAGGAATTTTAACCAAAGTATGTTACAGATATTTCATGAAGGCCCTAAAGAATCACACCAACTTGTGTAAAATGGGCATCCGATGTCCCCTTTATTGCAAATGATATGATCGTCTGTATTTAGGACAACAAAATGAATATGTTTAACTTTTAAAAGGGAAGAAAAACGCTGTCACATCCATCTGTCACTTGATAGGAGCCAAATTAGGCAGATGTCAACATGGACAGGTTGCACAACATGCCCTTATGCTCGAAAGCCATGAACAAAACTGCACTGCAAAAAATATTTTCCAGGCAGATAGATAGATGATAGACAGACCAATGTCCAGATAGATAAAACCATATAGTTTGTACATCACACTTCCACTTTTGTTTTTACATTTACAAAACTGTCGATTGTCTGATGGTTGGGAAACCAGCTGACAATCACCAATCTAAAACACACATAGCCAAGCACTTTTTGGATAAAACCAAGGCTAATATCAACACTTATTTTGCTGGCAGCAATGTCTGGTAGTGGTTTAACCAGTCAGATAACCAGCGAAGACAGGTCTCCTGTTTTCTAAAGCATGCTAGTGGGGCTTGGCTACTAAAAATTAAGTGACAAAACCTAATCTCTACTACTGTACATCCAAATGCATAGAAAAGTATTGCTACAACACATGACGGATTAGAGAATAGTTTTACCATCTGAAGAGTCTATAAACAGCCATTACTTTCCCTTTAAGAGGCTGGTAAGCGCTGAGGGAGAGTGGGAGCGCTGATGAGATGAATATTGACAGGCTTTAAACTGCTGGAGCGTACAGTGATTGAGGACACGGCCAATGTACATGCAGATGAATACAAATGGGATTTACTCATGGAGGAACAACTAGACAGATTACAGTTGGAGTGTTTAATATGCTGGCACTTGAGGTAGAAGCTGCCCTTTTGGACCAGTCTACAAATGTCTTGATGTAATCAGGTGTAAAGGGTGTTATTTCATAAATAACTGTAACACTAAGACAGTGATAATAAAGTGGATCTTATTAAGTATGTGGATGAAGTAGGAATACTCACTTCAGTTTTGCAGCATTGGATGTTTCTTCCACTAGTCTCTCCACAGCAAGGGATCTGTAAGTGATATAAAAAAACCTGTTAACCTAGTATGAGTAAAAGTCAACACAAAGAGTATACACTCCAAAACCCGTTATTCAAAATAAATATTGTGTACCCATCTGAAACATGAGCTTTACATCCTCATTAAATACATATCTGTTAGTATTGCTGGGAAGACATACAAATAAACTGAAGGTATCGGCAAATAAATTATGTTACAATATTATAAAGTGGATCTACAGGTGATTTACCATTTATAAGCTGTATGACAGAAAATTTATAATTTAAATCATAGGATGAACCAGCTTTTTAAAACGAAAACAGTGCACTGGACTGCACAGTGCATTCAGATGTATCATTCGATGAATTACTGCTCCCACGATCACTTAAAAAAAGTACACAACTTTTAAATTTAATTTAATTTACCATCTTGTTTATGATATATTGATTACACCTAGAAAACAGCGCAGAGTTTTGTGGATAAGACAATATCTACAGTGACTCATTTTGTTCAGATTCAGAGGAAATTTTGTATGAAAATTGTAATTATTCTTTGAAAAAAAAAATTATATATTTATATATGATATCATGATTTAATCCTAAAAATCTGAAGCCATCTTCCTGTTTCAGTGTTGACACTGTTAATGTGTACAATATAATAAACCTACAGAGCACTGTGCAATTTTAGAATTCAAAAATTTGTGGTCAGTAATATTTTTTTTTCTTTAAATAAATTAATACATTTATTCAGCAAGGGTGCTGAATAAAGTAAATAGATCAAAAGTGACAGTAAAGACATTTATAATGTTACAAAAAATATATATATAATTAAATAAAGGCTGGTCTTTCCTAAAAAAAATATTATAGTTCCCTTTCAGTCGGTCACTCTCGACGTCACGTCGGATGACCGACAAAATAGGGATCTTGCTCAGAGAGACCAATCTACTTCGAGTGTAAACTAAATGAGCCAATGTACATTGGCATGCGATTATTGCATCCAGCTGCCGCTGATTACAGCGTGAGTATAAGTAGGCAGCAGATGCAGCGCATATTCAGCTTTTCGCTTCGGAGTCGAGCGATCACATCGTTCTGCTCCTGACTACTCTACTGAGAGAAGAAGACTGAACGAGTTCAGCGCGCTCTTGGAGAGCTCTTCGTGTTGGCGGTACGGCGCTTCAGCGGTGGTGGTTTCCCGTGTCGAGTGGGTTGCACACATCAGGCTGCACTACCCCCTGTTTGTGTTGCAGATGATCATCTCCCCTGTGCGCCTCAGCACGCTAAAAGAGCTTTTTCCTCTAAAAGAGCAATTTCGGGTGCATCTTTCTAAAGACGACATTGCGTGGCAATCTTGACGTTACGTCTTTATAAAGACGATGTGGGTCTTGCTATAGACAACGTATCACCCGGGCGTTTCTGGATGCGGTCGTTACCTGGCGCTGGGTGATGGTCACGGTCGCTGCCTCACGTGCCTGGGCATGTAGCACGCTGAGGTGGCGTTTGTGGATGAGTCATCTTCTTATTGCGGGAAGATGATCATCTCAGAGTCACGGGCCAAGCTCCATTTCCTCAAGGGGCGGAGTTCCGTTGCCTCTGCCTTGATCTAGTTCTCCTCATGGTGGCAGCCAGGGGGGACTACTTCAGGCAGTAGCGCGGGCGGTCTGAGGCACTCCGCAGCCAGTTGAGCTGCCAATGGAACGTGCTGGGCCCTCTACAAGGAGCGTACCAGCCGTATCCTTTGGCGCTCCTCCCAATGACCAGATGTCGATTGCTGCATCGGAGGGTGAGCCAGAGCTTTCTGGAGAGGTAGATTCGGCTGTGCTGCTTTCCTCCGGGACTGTAGCAATGCCTGAATCGGATCCAGAAATAATGGCTATGCTTTCCCAGGCCGCCGTACAAAGCAGACTGAGGCCATCAAGTACATCCTGCCCCATCGTGCAGCTGCTGCCGTCGCCGAGGGCGGCCCCCGCCAAACCTGGTGGCAAGCGAAAGAGCAAGAGGTGGAGGGACCTGCTCTACAGGAGATGGTAAGCACACCACTCCCTCCCCCGGAGGACAGACTACCCACGCACCCTCTGCTCGAACACAGGTCAGTGTTACATACACCCAGACCCCGCCTCGGACCGGCTAAGAGACGCCCGGCCCGGGTCCCTGCGTTCTTCCGTGCTGCCCCACTGCGGGTACGCCTGTAGTTCCGTTGATGCCACTTGCGCGGTGTCTGGGAGCCTGGCTTGAGCTACCCAGCCCGTCTCGATGGCTCCTTCGAACCGTCAGGCTCGGCTATGCGATTCAGTCGCCCGCCATCCCCCCAAGTTCAGTGGCATCCGCTTCACAACAGTGAAGGCGGCCGATGGTCCTGTCTTGCAGGCGGAGGTCGCAGTCCTACTGGCGAAGGATGCGATAGAGCCGGTCCCTCCAGCTGATATGAAGACGGGGTTTTACAGCTCCTACTTCATTGTACCCAAGAAAGACGGTGGGTTACGACCAATCTTGGACATGCGTGTCTTGAACCGGGCCCTTCACCGGTTACCGTTCAAGATGTTGATGCAGGAACGCATCTTCGGGTGCATCCGTCCCCGAGATTGGTTTGCAGCGGTCGACCTGAAGGACGCGTACATCATGTGTCAACCCTTCCACAGAACATTGCTGTTGTTCGCGTCTGAAGGACGAGCATATCAGTACGAGGTCCTGCCTTCCGGGCTGTCCCTGCTGCCCCGTGTCTTCACATAAGTTGCGGAGGTACCCCTTGTTCCCCTGAGAGAACAGAGCATTCGCATTCTCAACTACCTCGACGAAGCAGTCTCAGGATCAGTTGTGCGAACACAGGCATTTGATGCTCTCACACCTCAGCCTGTTGGGCCTTCGACCCGAACTGGGAAAATAGCAAACTCTCCCAGACGCAGAAGATCTCTTTTCTCGGTATGGAGTTGGACTCGGAAGAGCAGGATGGCGGTCCCACTGAAACAGTTTCAGAGGCTCCTGGGGCATATGGCAGCTACGGCGGCAGTCA
>NW_015505191.1:2686074-2836339 GCF_001515645.1 Sinocyclocheilus grahami
CCAGACCTCTGGAAACTTCATGTCTGGTCCCTGGACGGGACGCGGAGGTACTAAGTGACCTACCTCAAGAGGTAGTTGACACAATCACTTCAGCGAGATCACCATCTACGAGACACGCCTACGCTTTGAAGTGGAACCTGTTCGTTGAGTGGTGTTCTTCTCGCCGAGAAGACCCCCGAATATGCCCGATCAGAGTCGTGCGGTCCTTTTTGCAGCAAGGGTCGGTAGCTGTGGCCCTTTTTGAGGATCCTATTTCGTCGGTCATCCAAAGTGACGTCGAGAGTAACCAACTGAAAGGGAACGTTTCGGTTACGTATGGTAACCCTCGTTCCCTGATTACAGTTTCCACCAACATATTTAACAGTTTTCAACAGTGATCAGCATATTAGAATAATTTCTGAAGGATCATGTGACACTTAAAACTGAAGTAAAAGTGGCTGCTGAAAAATTACATTTTAAAATACATTCAAATAGAAAAAAGTTATTTGAAATATTTCACAATATTGTTGTTTTTACTGTGTTTTTTAAACAAACGCAGTCTGGTTGAGCATATGAGACACTTCAAAAACATTTTAAAAAGTATTTTTTTCTGCACAAATATCAAATGCACAAGTGTCACAACTGTTCAGTGAATTTTCTGTGTGTTTCTGGAGAGTGGGAGAGTGATAAAGTACACAAAACATAAACCAATGCTCGTTCTAACCAAGTTTTCCTAATTACAATTATTACAGGCAGAACTTGAGACAGATGGTTAACGGGAAATTTCTAAACTTAGTGAACAGAAGAGAGCAGCAGACAAACTCAAAAAAATACCACCCTCTTTTCCAGCAGGAATCCAGACTGCCCTCTTTTCAGAAGTATGATGTGTGGACAAATAGGCCACTTATGAAAAAGTCAAGCCCACATGCAAGAGCACCAGCCAAAGCAACTTGTCTGCCTTCTCCAGAAAATATGTTTGGGTCTTTGGACTGCGGAGAGCTCTGACAAGCCCCTTATGTCGGCTAGGCCTGAATTTCAGAGCAAATGTTGGATGCGGCACATGCCACAGGGATCTTGGGTCTGGTTTGTCATCTTAAACCACAAGTCTTAATTTCAAACATGAAGCAGTGCCATTAAAACCTATTCAAGTCAGCACGGAAACAAAACAGAGCTGCCAACAGAATCAAGTGGGAGGAGGCTGTCAGAGTATCCCAGCGTGAGAGGATGAGCGGCCAAACGAAGACTATTCTCAGAGAGAAACTTCAATTGTACGCTCTGAAGAAGATGAAAGAAAGAATTGAATATTTCAGCTATACAACAGAGAGAGACATAAAGAGAGATACCCTACTGGATATCAGACAGGTACAACAATAGCAACCGCTTAGAGGCAGTCTGAATCCAGACACTAGTTTAGACACATTTATAACACATTACAGTCCGTAAAGACTGCAGCGTCCCCTCAGCAAATGGTGCAAGGCCTTTCTGCTATCCATCTACTTAAAGGGCCCCATGGAACATGAAATGTGTATTTAATGGGCTCTTATAAATGACAACAATTCCTTTTATGGATTACACACAGTCGTGCATGCTCATATCATCAACCTACATGAACAGGAGATACTGTATATGACAGGCGAAATAGTTTAGTGCTGAAATTGTTTTAGCGTTGTTAGAATGTATAAATAAATCAAAAGGAAATGAATGATTGATTTTGTCAGAACTATTACAATAATATACCATTTATTTTGACTGTAAATACTGTGCAAGTACATCTATGCCCTTTCTGAGAAAAAAAGTATCTTAAATATGGAATTTATCAGCATGTGTCAATATTGGATCCTTGTTGACTGATATCTAATTATGTCTATTTGTAGATACATATAACATCATCAGTGCAAACTTAACAGGGAGGAGTATTTTACAGCAAAGAAGCAACCCTCTAAGAGGCCATTGATCATAATATGAAAATATTTACAAGCATATCAATACTGACCGGAATATTTAGAACTGTTTTTATAATTAATATCAATTAATATCTAATAAAATTAATCGCTTATGCTCAACCAGGCTGGATTTATTTGATAAAAATACAGTAAAAACAGTAATATTGTGAAATATTATTACAATTTAAAATGATTTTTGCATTTGAATATTGTTTTAAAAAGTAATTTATTCCTGTGATGCAAAACTGAATCTTCAGCATTATTACTCCAGTCTTCAGTGTCACATGATCCTTCAGAAATCATTCTAATATGTTGATTTGGTGCTCAAGAAACATTTCTTAGATGTGAAAACACTAAAACACTTCTGTGAAATACCTTCTTTTCAGGATTCTTTGATGAATAAAATGTTCAAAAGAACATCATTTATTTGAAATAAAAATCTTTTATAACATTATAAATGTCTTTATTGTCACTTTTGTTCAATTTAATGCATCCGTGCTTTAAAATAAAACGTACTAATATTTCTGATAAAAAATATCTTACTTTCCCAAAACATTTAAACAGTGATGTATATGCGAGTTAACACCTGTTTTTGCTACATTCCCATTCATTTATTAATTTATAAATTATGGCTAAATAATAATTAAAAATATAATAAATAAGACATTTAAAGATACATTTAAAAAGGCAGATCTGGGTGAACAAGCACTAATGACTGCATGGGAAAAGCATATTGCATTTACTCGTCAGCAACACGCCATTAAAACTGGGGCTGAATTTTCTAGACTTAAAAGACATGATATGTGAAGTTCACAGTATCACGCATCCAGCTAACAGCTTTAATGTCTGAAGCCCCGAGCATGTGCACTGACCTACAGACAGCACTACAGCTTATGGCCAGACCTTACAGCATTAAATAGCACTGATGTGTGTGCATGCTGAAATCTACCAATGTATAGCATTCACAGCCTACTGGTAAACCCAAGCTACATGCATATGCTAAATTTTACTGTAACATGTATAAAGTAGCTACACTAATAAGACAGTTTAATGTATGTGACATTGTAATCTGGTTAATCTAGTATAATGGTAGACTCATGATCTACATATTGGGCAAGTACAGTGACTGAGGGAGAGCTTAATTCATACAGTAATGGACAGCAGAGACTAATCCTCACTGCTGATGTGGTGTGATCAGACTGATTCATTAATCACTAGTAATCCCACGCTAAGAACGGACACAATATGAGGACAGAGGTGAGGGAGGAACAGGCTGGAGTGACAACAGGAAGTTGATGACAACAGAGAGATAAACACTGTGACAGAGTGTCAATAAACCAAGGCTGTAAATCATTTAAAATGTGATTTACATGATATTCAACACAATTAATCACATACATATCATCCAAAATGCCGCTGCAAGATGAATCTTTAATGAGCCGAAAAGAACACGTCACACCTCTGTTCATCAATTTGCACTGGCTACCAGTAGCTGCTCGCATTAAATTCAAGGCATTAATGTTTGCCTACAAAACCACCACTGGCTCTGCACCCATTTACCTAAATTCATTACTTCAGAGTTATGTGCCCTCTAGAAGCTTGCGTTCTGCAAGTAAACGGCGTAATATTGTGCCATCTCAAAGAGGCACAAAATCACTTTCACAGACTTTTTCATTAACTGTTCCCTCCTGGTGGAATGACCTGCCCAACTCAATCTGAGCAGCTGAGTCCTTAACCATCTTCAAGAAACGACTAAAAACACATCTGTTCCACCTTTATTTGACCCTCTAACTCTAGCACTTTCTATTCTATTTTAATTCTACTTTATCTATATTTATCTTTTTTATTCTTTATTTAAAAAAACAACAAAAAACAAACACTGGCTTTCAATTTTTTCTATATACACTTTGCTACGTGTACTGCGTTAGGCTAACTGAGACTTGTCATTTGCACTTATATATTGTTGCTCTTTTGTTAGTTTTGACTGCTTTTATTGTCCTCATTTGTAAGTCGCTTTGGATAAAAGTGTCTGCTAAATGACTAAATGTAAATGTAAATGTAAATATTAATAGCTGTTGCACTGTAAACCCTAACAAGTTAGCAGAACTCAGTAATCAGCGACATCAATTTTTTTCAAGTTACTTCTACTAAAGATTAAGAACTTTACATTTTAATTTTACACTACACATGCATGTTATTTGTAATTAAATTTAATTACAAATAACATGCATGTTATTTGTAATTAAATTTATTTACGAGTTGGTTTAGCCCATAATTAAAGTTAATTACAAATAACATGCATGTTATTTGTAATTAAATTTAATTATGGGCTAAACCAACTCATAAATGTGATCACATAAACATCATGTTAACTCATTATATAACTATATTAACTTGTACAGCCCATCGAAACTGCAACATAACAGAAAATCCTATAAATCCCATCATAACAATAAACATTAAACATGTTTAACATATGTGAAGTGAAGTGAAGTGAAGTGACATGTGGCCAAGTATGGTTACCCATACTCGGAATTAGTGCTCTGCATTTAACCCATCCTAAGTGCACATACACAGCAATGAACACACACACACCGTGAACACACACCCGGAGCAGATATCTCCCTATACACAAAATAACACTTAATTTCAACATTTATTCTCTTTAAATAATCTAATGAAAAGAATGCTGGGGACTAGAAATCTGCTGCAGCTCATTCAGTTTAAGTTCAGCTTATATGCATAACTTTTTTTCTAAAAAGTACAAGGAACTTTCAGTAATATTTGAGTGAAATTAAGTCATTTCATGTAATTAGAAATTAAAAGAAAAACCCAAATAAATAAGGACAATTTGAAGATATTATTGTACATCACTGTGGCAGATGAGTAGATAATATAGAATGTGGCTGTCGATATATAAAGTATAAGCCTAACACTGACCAACAATCACACCAATCATTTTTGCAGTTGATTTTTCTGAGGTTGAATAGTGCCTTCCTCCCTATTTTTGTGTTGCCTTGCCTCATCCGCACAGCATTTTTTAAGATGCCGTCAAGTTGATTGCCACTGCCAGAGAAGAAAACAAATTACATTTTAAAGGTCAATTTTTAAAACCTGACAAGAAAATGAAGAGATGTGATGGGAAAATCATACAAAGCGGTCTCAGCATCTACTTTGCAATCAACAACAGCTTTATATTGCAGCCATTAAGCCCTTAAGAAGGATCCATTTCAAACTGTACACACACACACTTGTGCTAATGTGAGTGCAGTTCACGTGGGGGCAGGAAGCAGGGGACATTCAATCTCCACCCTGCAGTCATTCTACAAGCATGCAATCCTCCTCTTTATCTCTGCATAGCATCTCATCTTACCTCCTCAAAGACTCATTTTAAATGCTTAAGGATTCCAAATAGTTTTAAAGGCATTAGACATCAAGAGAATCTGTCCAAAGTTCACTAGAGTTCATTATGGAATTTGAAAACAGCAACTTCTCCATATGCGCAGTATAGCTGACACACAGCAAAACATTACTGCTTTCTTACTCAGTCAACTCTTTCTTTTCTTTCTCAAAAAAAAATACACATATATTCATTAAGCACCAAATGCATGTAATTTTTTTGTTTTATCAGTTAAATTTAGTCATTAGCACAAAAGCAACAGTAAAGACTTGTATATTGTTACAAAAGATTTATATTTCAAATTAATGCTGTTTTTGTAATCTTTTATTGAATACAAATATTCAATGATAATGACAAAAAAATATTGTGCCATCTCAAAGAGGCACAAAATCACTTTCACTGACTTTTTCATTAACTGTTCCCTCCTGGTGGAATGACCTGCCCAACTCAATCTGAGCAGCTGAGTCCTTAACCATCTTCAAGAAACGACTAAAAACACATCTGTTCCACCTTTATTTGACCCTCTAACTCTAGCACTTTCTATTCTATTTTAATTCTACTTTATCTATATTTATCTTTTTTATTCTTTTTTAAAAAAACAACAAAAAACAAACACTGGCTTTCAATTTTTTCTATATACACTTTGCTACGTGTACTGCGTTAGGCTAACTGAGACTTGTCATTTGCACTTATATATTGTTGCTCTTTTGTTAGTTTTGACTGCTTTTATTGTCCTCATTTGTAAGTCGCTTTGGATAAAAGCGTCTGCTAAATGACTAAATGTAAATGTAAATGTAAATATTAATAGCTGTTGCACTGTAAACCCTAACAAGTTAGCAGAACTCAGTAATCAGCGACATCAATTTTTTTCAAGTTACTTCTACTAAAGATTAAGAACTTTACATTTTAATTTTACACTACACATGCATGTTATTTGTAATTAAATTTAATTACAAATAACATGCATGTTATTTGTAATTAAATTTATTTACGAGTTGGTTTAGCCCATAATTAAAGTTAATTACAAATAACATGCATGTTATTTGTAATTAAATTTAATTATGGGCTAAACCAACTCATAAATGTGATCACATAAACATCATGTTAACTCATTATATAACTATATTAACTTGTACAGCCCATCGAAACTGCAACATAACAGAAAATCCTATAAATCCCATCATAACAATAAACATTAAACATGTTTAACATATGTGAAGTGAAGTGAAGTGAAGTGACATGTGGCCAAGTATGGTTACCCATACTCGGAATTAGTGCTCTGCATTTAACCCATCCTAAGTGCACATACACAGCAATGAACACACACACACCGTGAACACACACCCGGAGCAGATATCTCCCTATACACAAAATAACACTTAATTTCAACATTTATTCTCTTTAAATAATCTAATGAAAAGAATGCTGGGGACTAGAAATCTGCTGCAGCTCATTCAGTTTAAGTTCAGCTTATATGCATAACTTTTTTTCTAAAAAGTACAAGGAACTTTCAGTAATATTTGAGTGAAATTAAGTCATTTCATGTAATTAGAAATTAAAAGAAAAACCCAAATAAATAAGGACAATTTGAAGATATTATTGTACATCACTGTGGCAGATGAGTAGATAATATAGAATGTGGCTGTCGAAATATAAAGTATAAGCCTAACACTGACCAACAATCACACCAATCATTTTTGCAGTTGATTTTTCTGAGGTTGAATAGTGCCTTCCTCCCTATTTTTGTGTTGTCTTGCCTCATCCGCACAGCATTTTTTAAGATGCCGTCAAGTTGATTGCCACTGCCAGAGAAGAAAACAAATTACATTTTAAAGGTCAATTTTTAAAACCTGACAAGAAAATGAAGAGATGTGATGGGAAAATCATACAAAGCGGTCTCAGCATCTACTTTGCAATCAACAACAGCTTTATATTGCAGCCATTAAGCCCTTAAGAAGGATCCATTTCAAACTGTACACACACACACTTGTGCTAATGTGAGTGCAGTTCACGTGGGGGCAGGAAGCAGGGGACATTCAATCTCCACCCTGCAGTCATTCTACAAGCATGCAATCCTCCTCTTTATCTCTGCATAGCATCTCATCTTACCTCCTCAAAGACTCATTTTAAATGCTTAAGGATTCCAAATAGTTTTAAAGGCATTAGACATCAAGAGAATCTGTCCAAAGTTCACTAGAGTTCATTATGGAATTTGAAAACAGCAACTTCTCCATATGCGCAGTATAGCTGACACACAGCAAAACATTACTGCTTTCTTACTCAGTCAACTCTTTCTTTTCTTTCTCAAAAAAAAATACACATATATTCATTAAGCACCAAATGCATGTAATTTTTTTGTTTTATCAGTTAAATTTAGTCATTAGCACAAAAGCAACAGTAAAGACTTGTATATTGTTACAAAAGATTTATATTTCAAATTAATGCTGTTTTTGTAATCTTTTATTGAATACAAATATTCAATGATAATGACAAAAAAAATGTCTTCATAACAAAATCATCATATCAGAATGATTTATGAAGGATCATGTGATTGAAGACTGCCATTCAGCTTTGCCATCACAGGAATAAACTACATTTTAAAAATATATTAAAATAGTAAACAGTTATTACATTTTTTTTATAATATTTCAAAATATATTCTTTATAAAAACATTTGCAATACTTAAAAATATTTCTAAAATCAGTTTTAGCTTTTTTGTTTTCTGTTGAAGAATTCTACTTGATAGAAGTGAAATCACTTTATTAAACTCTACAGTACAATCTCAATATTTCTAAAATGTTTCTTACATGTTCGTTGCTGGGTACATTAGTGTAATTAAAGTTTTAATTAACCGTGATAAATGAAATGAAAGCATATCAGTTGAGGTCAGGGGTAAAATTGGATTACACGCTTGGGAATCAAGCTCGAGATCTGGATTCACTTAAAACTAAAAGCCAAATAAGCATATGGACACCCTAAGACCACATCATTTTGTTCTATATAATAACCAATTATTTCATCTAGAAAGTATCCAAAGCCCTGTGACAGACTTTCACCCAGTTGAATAGGGTGTAGGGCATTTCTAGTTAGTGTTCACACTATCAAATCTCCAACTGTATACTTCTAATCCCTCAACACCTAAATACATATGTCTGGAGTATCCAAAACACACATTTCCAAAAGAGAGAGAGTGTGTTCGGTGCAGTTTCAGTGTGTCAGACTGTAATCCGGGTCACTTTAATTGAATAACGCAGATTATCTTGTCTCAGGGAAGCTATTGTAACCACAGCCACTCACTTTGTATCACTGTTATCATTGAGAGTGGACATACAAAATATCCTCATTCTACAGACTGTAAAAAGATGAGTCAGAGATATGTTTGAGAACAAAAATAGCAGCAGGCACGTTCCCTGCCAAATCCTGAGCTAACCTCTATGTGCCCTACTAACCCCTAGCTAGTGAATTTGGGATTAGTGGATGGAGAGAGAGGTAGGAACGCCTCATTTCATTTACTCACACGGAACGAGGGCTCGCTGAGGGGTCGGCTGGTGGATGGAGACATGATCCAGTCCTACGGGGGTGAGGGAGGGGACCCAGATGGTGAGGAACCCATTGTTCATGCCATGGGACTTCCAGGGAGTTCTCCTCCCTGCACTGCGTAAGACGTCGGTAAGACCTCCACAACGTCCCCTTTCACGGGTCACTGCCTGTCCAGGAACAGAGCAAGCAGTGTGGGCGGGGCATAAGGGGAGGAGCTTCTGGTGTTTTCCCATAACCAAATAAAAATTATGGACCTGCAGAACCAGCTGACAGGACCAGTGCTTGACAACTACACATGTGAGATTAACCGCGCTGCGGGGGATTGGATCCATCTGGGGACATCCCAACTGAAATAGCTCTAGGATGCATTAGAGAGAAAACACACACACATACAGAGCACTAAATTTAGCCGATGGTAATCATCATTCATAAATGATGAATGCTGCAAAATCATGCTTGTCCTGAGAGACTCTGGACCTCACCCAACACACATTGTGTGCCTCTAAAAACAGCCCAGCGAGGAGGAGGAGGACAGTTCTTACACACACACACACACACACACACATACACAGCTCTTCCTACACCATTAAAAGTCCTTCGAACAGCTGAATGTAACTTCTTTACATAACTTACAGAGACACAAGAAAATTGTGTGCCTCTAAAAACAGCCCAGCGAGGAGGAGGAGGACAGTTCTTACACACACACACACACACACACACACACACATACACAGCTCTTCCTACACCATTAAAAGTCCTTCGAACAGCTGAATGTAACTTCTTTACATAACTTACAGAGACACAAGAAATGACTATGTTCTTCTCTGTGGTCTGGCATTTAAGGAAACAATGAAAAAGTTAAACGTAACAGATGAACAATAGCGGGGTCTTCTGTGCATTGACCTCCCTGTAGGTTGGGCCGCCTGGCTGCTGTATCGGATACAAAATTACATTTTAATGAGGAGATTGACTCTCAGAGCACCACAAAGGATTTAGATGTCTCAAAGCCTGACAGTGTGGACGAAGACAGACCTGTGTTTGGACAAGTATCACTCATGAACAGCTGAATCACATTTCCATCATCATGTGGGTGGGTGAGGTTTAGTCATGGGTGGAAGCAGGTTTTGCATACAATGTTTTCAGTAACACTTCAATATAGTGTAAAGTTAAATTTGCTAATAGTGGTTAAATGCTTAGATAACACAAACTAATAATGAACAACATTTTTTGCAGTATTTATTAATTGAGGATAATGTTCATTTTGCTATTGCTCATAATTCATGTACGATACCATTCAAAAATAATTAGTTTGAAAGATGTTCCTTAAGCTGCCAAGGATTTGAAAAACAGTTAGAAATATTAGTAAGAAATATTATTTCAATATATATTTGAATATATTTTATATTCAGTGTCACATGATCCTTCAGAAATCCTTCTAATATACTGATTTGCTGCTCAAGAAACATTTCTTCTTCTTCTTCTTTTTTATTATGTTAAAATGTTAAAAACAGCATTTATTTGCAATAGAAAGAGTTGTAACAATGTAAACGTCTTTCTTGTCAATTTTGATCTGTCTTTGCTGAATAAAAGTATTCCTTTCTTTCTTACTGTCTTCAAACTTTCAAAGTAACAGTATTATTGAACATATGAACTTGAAACGTAAAAGATATATTAGTATATTTAGAAATTACTACTGACCGGGATTAATAAATGCTGTAAAAGTTTTATTAATTGTTAGTTTGTGATACCTAATGCATTAACTAATGTTAACAATCTTGAGGTGAATTGGGCATTTGGATACATAAATGTGAACAGGATATTGTCTTTCTTCATAGAAAATAACTAATATGGATGCAAAAACTAGGCTTTAACTGCCGATCGTGTTTGATGGCAAGAAATTGATGTGCCTCTCTGAGCACAAGTTGTGAAATTTACCATTGCCTGTGTAATTGTGTCACCCTTCATCTGGGCAAATCCAATTAAGAGCACTGGAGCCTTGAAAAGAGAAGAGCTGGAAAAACAACTCGACATAGACTGACTGCATGTGTGTGAAAGTGAGAGAGTTTACAAGCTCTGTGCACAGAGTAATGGCTTTGACGGTGATAAAAATGCCATTTTTAATGGTTTTCCTAGAAGCAAAATCAGGGAGGAGATATAACAATGTTAGCGACAATCAAATAAAACCCACTAAAAAGGGGAAAATCTATCTCAGATGTCATGCAACACTACTATGCAAAAGCACAACCTATTTTAAGGAGGAAAGAATCGACACTGTTCTAACATCTTTACTTTGACAATCAACCCAATTCACACCTTCAATAGTGCAATACACACAACTATTCTGAGTCTTGAAATGTTTCGGTGTGTGAATATTGAAATGTTGCATGGTTCGCTACTATAGACACATGTTGAACTCTCACTCTCACTGTATGTCAAATCTGCATGAAAAAGAAAGTCGTACAGCTTTGGAACAACATTTCCATTAAAAAAACACACATTACAGTACATGACTAAAAGGAAGGTAATTAATTTTGAGGACTGAACGTCACTCACATTCGTGGCTTTTTGGAAGGATCATTGCATTGTTAATCTACAGTCAGGCCTCTTCACATTTCATCTTGCAGATTTAGGAGTCCTGTGAGGATTATAAAGGTTTTTATGTGCTACGCAGATAATGTCGACGAGGAAAAAAAGCTTTAAAGGTAATGCAACCCTAACATCCTACTGTGTTTACATTTTCCTTAGGGATTTGGGAAATCCAACCAAAGTCCTTTTAAAGATGCTGTATATTACTGTATCTCACAGTAGTAATATGTGGACAGTGCTGAGCTGTTTTATTGACTAGTTTCACAGTGCATAGCATGAGCTCTGGTTGTAAGACGATCTTATCTTAAAGTGGTCATAGGATGCTACATGCACTTTTACAAGTTGTTTGAACTGAAATGTGTGTTGGTAGTTTGTGTACACAACCACCCTATAGTGATAAAAATCCACCCAGTGTTTTTTTTTTAAATCTGGTTAAATGTTTTCCCCTTTCTCAAATCGAGCCGATCTCAGATGCCTGTCTGTGTGACATCACAAAGACAGGCCCCTCCCACGATCATAAAATGGCATTGCTTTGTCAATAATTAAGCATATAGTCATATATAATGTACTGTAATATAGTCTGTCTGAACACATACACTGTCTACAGTTCATCT
Organism: Sinocyclocheilus grahami; assembly: GCF_001515645.1. Taxonomy (NCBI): domain Eukaryota; kingdom Metazoa; phylum Chordata; class Actinopteri; order Cypriniformes; family Cyprinidae; genus Sinocyclocheilus; species Sinocyclocheilus grahami. Next base: position 2,698,138 of record NW_015505191.1, read on the forward strand.
AATGTCCTTTGTCTCCTCTAGAGGCCTCACTGAACAGCAGTATAACGGAAAGACTGCGTTTTTATGGTGATATGACAGCTCCCTGTGTAACACTATGTGTGGCGAAAGGTCATTATGCCAAAAGACAAACATGATGCTAGCCATATCAGGAGATACAAACACTAGAGACTAAAAACAGCTCCACGGCAATAAGGCCAAGCAGAAACATCTAGCAATGAATTTCACAGCTAGGAAATCTGTACTGTATGAATACATACTGTGTGCAGGGAAGATGTAACATGTTCACTCACTGTGGTCTAATATAACAAAATACTAGATTAAATTAACTAAATATCAGTGTTGTTATTGCTAAATAAAACTAAATAATAAAATATATTAATAAAATATAAATATTAGATGAATAACTTGAACATAAAAAAACTTGAAAATGAGAAATTATGCCTTGGCAACTATGTAAATTGAAGTTCTAAAATAAACAAACAAAAACAAAAATAGCAAAAGCACATATCAATATTAATGAACACAAATTAAAGTTAAAATGAAAATGGAAAATAATGCTAATTCAAAATATTATAATAGTACATAAATTACAGCGGTGTCAGTCTGGATCTGGATTTCTATATATCCGGTTATGGACTAGGAAAATGTATACAGTCTCAATGCAAATTAATTAAGTAAATTTCCCTTTCACAAATTAAATTGGCTGCAATGTAATTAAGTTCAAGAACTGTGTTGCACTCGCTCACTTTCTTGAACAAAATTCAATAGGCAGAACAAAATGTAATATATGAAAACAAAATTAAGCTTCTGGCAAAACATCATCTTCACGATAAGAAAACGACCTCTGCAAAGAGAGTGCTGCTTCATGATAAAAGTGTATCCAGTCGTGTGTTCTCGCTCAGGATCCAGCTGTCTGCCAAAGCAGGCCAATCCATGCAGATGGGAAGGCAATCTGTTTTAATGGCTCATTTCTAATCACCATATTAGAATAGATTTTGCCAGGACCTGCTTTACATATCGCCAACATTTATCATGTTTTCAATTGAGGTCTAGAACCTGAGCGAGCAGGATGTCAATATATGCCATTCACTATCCCAGAACATTAAAGGGATAGTTCACCCAAAAATGTAAATTCTGCCATTAATTACTCACCCTCATGTTCTTTCAAATCCATAAGACCTTTGTTCATTTTTGAAACACAAATTAAGATATTTTTAAAGAAATCCGAGAGCTTTCTGAACCTATAAAGACAGCAAAGGAACTACCACATTCAAGGCTCAGAATGGTAGGAAGGACATCATTAAAATAGTCCATGTGACATCAGTGGTTCAACCTTAATTTTATGAAGCTATGAGAATATATTTTGTGTGCAAAGAAAACAAAAATAACAACTTTATTCAACAATTTCTTCTCTTCCGCATTAGTCTTCAAAGCATGTTCACGACAGTACCATGACACTCTTGAAAATGCTATAAAATCACTCAATAGTTTACTCTCAAAAGCTTTGAGAAAATTTCTGCCTGATGCTACTGCAAAACTCTTTATATTAAGCATAAAGGAGTTTATGCTCACTTCAAGAGAAATTGGACTTACCACTATTATGGTCAAATCGTGTAATCCTGATACACAACCAATCAATGATGATCTATCATCAGCAGCATTTTCTAACCACCCACATTCAACTCACTCACACTGATTCCTCAGAATATAAAAAGAGTGGGAATAGTTTTCTCTGCTCTTCTAACTGTATTCTTCCTCACTGCAGATGCATCTGAAGGCGTCACTGATGGCTTTCAAGTCATTGCCGATTTGAGTGAGATAAAGGGTATTTGATCTCTCCAATTTTCTTCTAACACTCAAGTGGGTTGGAGTCACAAAGTATTCCCACAGTAACCACCTCAACACTTCATAGACAATCAGGTCAGTGCTACACAGATACGAGGTTTATGACATTTATAATGCATGGACAAAAAAAACTAAAAGGAGAGTTTATAATTGACAAGTCATTCTTCTTCATTCCTTCTTAATAAGACGTAAAGTTTCATTTGGTTTTTCTCTGCACTGATAACAAATCCTGCCAATTCATATGCAACATTCTTATGAATTGTTTGTGTTGCTCAATGATTGGTTTAAAATGCTAATAATTAATTGAATCGCCATTCATTAAAAATATACATTAAAGAAATACTAGTTGTTGTTCGAAGTATGTACTGAACCGAATTTGCAACAATTGCTTTTGAATTGATTCACTGTCAACCCAAAGATTCACAATTATAATTTCTGTCAAAAAAAAATCTCCTTCCCCTTCTAAATCAATATTCTTCCTTTCGGTCAATAAACTAAAAAAGCTTTTCCAAAAGGGAAAAAAGACCACCTGCGATCACAGGTTTGCAGCTTTCCTCAATGCAAAGGTTTGCTCAAAGTGTCCCTCAAAATGTGTTTACGAGCTCCTGCCATCTGTTGAGGGAAGAATTAGTCTCCAGATTGAGAGCTTTGGGGGTTGTTTATTTCCAAACCCTGTCCTCTAGAGATGTGATTAATTGGTCGGTGAAAACATATCCCTTTCCATAGCTCCTGTGGTGAAGCCTGGCCTGTGTACACACAGTGAGACGACCAAGGCTATTTTAGTAGATTTAATCTGGAGTCTAATATAAAAGTCACACTGTAAAAAAAATTCTGTAGTTTTTACAAAAAAATTTTGGCAGCTGTGGTTGCCAGAATAATTTTGTAAAAAATACAGAAAAACAGTAAACACATTTACGGACAAAAACCGTAAAATGTGTAAATTTTACAGAATAAAACTAATTTACAAACAAGAACATTTTAATGTAAACCAGTAAATTCAACAATGCACACTGCTATTAAAATTTGTTTTGTACCTTTAACATACTGACAACCACCATAATAATGCAGGTGGTAAAAGAGAAAGCCACATGAAGAATCAAAGCTCATCAAGAATCAAGCTTCGCCACAAGCAGAAATATATACTAATATATGGAAGGTGCACAGAGTCATTCATGCAAACACAAAACACCATCATGGTAACACACATGCTACATAAATAATGCATTAAACTTTCATTAAACAACAGAAGATGTAACATAAAGCCCAAATATACATAACTAATAACAAAAACTTTAAAAATAACATGATTATTTAAACAAAATACTTTCAAATGTGGAGCGGCATGCAGGGAATTCTGGGAATATCAGTTTGCAGTTTTTGACTGTAAATTATACATTGATCTGTTATTTTTACTTCTAAAAACTGTCAAATTAACAGCATTTTACTGTAAAATTACATGAAATGTCTGGTTAGATATTTTACAGTTTTTCCCTGTATATAGTACGGGAACTTACTGTTAACCTATTAACAGTTTTTTCTGTAGCGTTTTTCCAAAATTTTACAGTTAAAATTACACTTATTTTTAATAACGCTGACCGCTCTAATAGTTTTGAGCACAGAGCACTAAAGTAATGAAGTTTTGCCGTTTTATCTGGCCATCTCATTTAGCAGCGAGAAGCATCTCCCACAGAGAGGATTGAGTTTCTTCTCTACCTGTGCTTTCCGACACAAAATACTCAAGAAGCGAAATGAAGCCTTTTAGAAACCTTTTAGACAAAGAGAAAAGGTCAAACATGTTTTCCTCTTAGTCTAAAGCTAAACAAATGCAAGAAGGACTAAACAGAAAAATAGATCTGCTGTTCAAATTTCATTTATGGGGTTCAAAATTCTGAGACCACAAGTAAAAACTGCTTTACTGTAAAAAAACTAAAAAAAAAAAAAAAAAAAAACTTTTACAAGTTATATTATGCACAACAATTGAAGTGAATGTTGAATTGAAAAAAATAATAATTTTGTTTTATATTTCAATATAAATTAAAATTAATGAATAAAAATAACTTTTTTATTATTATTTTAGACAATGTTATTTAATATTAATACATGTTAATAATATGTTTTATTATTTCCAAGGTTCAATTTTGGAAATTGTATACAAAATTGTCAATGTGGTCTCAGACTTTTGGACTCCGTCATATGAAAACACGGCAACAACGAAATAAGATACGGGGCTAATCAAAAGACTTTACAGGCCGGAGATTTTTTAATGACAGATTTTCACAATGTTCCACAATCTGTAGATCACTGTCTCAATCAGCAAATCAGTCGTGTCTGAGCAGAGAAACCTGAAACCTATGATTCAATCAGTGTAGAGGCGGCTCCTGCTGTTACAAGTACACCTGCAAAGGCTCAAATGCCTCTAAATTTAGTAAAAACAAAGAGTGAAGATTATGTCATGAAGTCTTAAGAATTAAGCTTTCAACATTAACATTCAAAATCTGGGGTCGGTAAGATTAAAAAAAAAATCTTTTTAAAAGAAGTCTCTTATGCTCAATATTTTGATAAAAACAAATACAGTAAAACAACAATATTGTGAAATATTTAAAATAACTGCTTCTAATATATTTCAATTGTAATTTATTCCTGTGATGTCAAAGCTGAATTTTCAGCAGCCATTACTAGCAATATTGTGTCTAAAATGTAATTTACCCAATAATATTATCTTATTTATTGAACTGTTCTACAAAAGTAACAAGTGGCATTGCTTAAAGGGGTCATATGATGTGATTTCAAGTTTTCCTTTCTCTTTGGAGTGTTACAAGCTGATTGTGCATAGATAAGATCCCTAAAGTTGCAAAGACTAAAGTCTCAAACCCAAAGAGATATTCTTTATAAAAGTTAAGAGTCCTTAAGAACTCAGTTTGTATCATTCCACTGAATAAAAAAAATTTAATTTACAGTTACATTTGATATTAAAGGGATAGTTCAGCTGAATGTCTCATCATTTACTGACCCGCAAAAGACTTTTGTTCATTTTTGAAACACAAATTAAGATATTTTTAAAGAAATCCGAGAGCTTTCTGAACCTATAAAGACAGCAAAGGAACTACCACATTCAAGGCTCAGAATGGTAGGAAGGACATCATTAAAATAGTCCATGTGACATCAGTGGTTCAACCTTAATTTTATGAAGCTATGAGAATATATTTTGTGTGCAAAGAAAACAAAAATAACAACTTTATTCAACAATTTCTTCTCTTCCGCATTAGTCTTCAAAGCATGTTCACGACAGTACCATGACACTCTTGAAAATGCTATAAAATCACTCAATAGTTTACTCTCAAAAGCTTTGAGAAAATTTCTGCCTGATGCTACTGCAAAACTCTTTATATTAAGCATAAAGGAGTTTATGCTCACTTCAAGAGAAATTGGACTTAAACTATTTCTATTATGGTCAAATCGTGTAATCCTGATACACAACCAATCAATGATGATCTATCATCAGCTGCATTTTCTAACCACCCACATTCAACTCACTCACACCGATTCCTCAGAATATAAAAAGAGTGGGAATAGTTTTCTCTGCTCTTCTAACTGTATTCTTCCTCACTGCAGACGCATCTGAAGGCGTCACTGATGGCTTTCAAGTCATTGCCGATTTGAGTGAGATAAAGGGTATTTGATCTCTCCAATTTTCTTCTAACACTGCTGATGATTCAAATGCGAGTCTTGAGCAGTGTAGAGTAGCGATTGTTGTTTCTCCGATCACAAATGCAGAGATGGTTTTATGTTTACGCGGCGCGATACGCAACGCAATGCGTAAAAAGACAGTATAAGTCATTATAATCAGTAATTATGTCCCCACTGAATGCAACAAATGCCTTGTTTGCAATGGGTTTTTATTGATTTTGTCTCATCGCGCCGGGACACGGCATCACAGTATGGTAGGGGCGTAACATTTCTGTCACACGCTTGAGGTATTCGGCCAATCACAATGCACTGGATAGCTGGCCAATCAGAGCACACCTCGCTTTTCAGAACGATGAGCTTTGTAAAAATCGACGCGTTTCAGAAAGGCAACGCATAGAGGAGCAACAACAATGTGCAGTATGTGGAAAATAATGTGTTTTTTGAACCTTAAACTGCATAAACACATTGCATTACACCAAATACACAAAATAATGTTCTTTTTAGCAACGTCATATGACCCCTTTAAATAATCTTGGTTGACATTAGTAAAACATGAACGGATAAATAATAATGGTAACACTTTACTTAAAGCATTTATGTACTGTATAATACACTATAAAGGGTTATTAAAGGGTATAATGCATTATAATTATTCATAATGTGCATTGTAATACATTATCTTGTCGTAAATAATTATAACTGAATTTACAATGCATAGTGTAACAATGAATTGATAAGTGTTATAATATATTAACTGTGGTTACAATTATGAGATTGTACAATGCATTATAACGTGCATTACAAGGCATAATTAATGCATTAAAACTACTTTTATATTCAGGGGTGCACATAATTTTATCAGCCTGGTTTTCATAAGAGCACCTGGAGATTTGGTTTGGTCCTCACACATCACATAGTGTGATTCATTAAAAATATAACTATAAAAAAAATTATTAATAATAGTGATATTAGTAATTTTATTATTGCACTTTATTTATTAGTTTTTAATAAAATAATAAATAAAATAATAAAGTGTGATAATACTATTATATTTTAAAATAAAAGGGAGTATTAAATAAAAATACAATTATTTTATATTCAACTTAAAAATAAAATTATAATTTTTACATGTTTTAGGAATTTCCATCATTTTCAGCAAGATTTTATTTTGGCGGGTTGCTGGCAAATAACTAAATGCACTGCTGATTGAATAAATAAAATACCACAAAACCAGTCATAAGAGTCAATTTTTTGAAATTGAGATTTATACATCATCTGAAAGCTGGATAAGATTTCCATTTATGTATGATTTGTTAGGATAGGACAATATTTGGCTGAGATACAACTATTTGAATATCTCGAATCTGAGGGTGCAAAAAATCTAAATATTGAGAAAATCGCCTTTAAAGTTATCCAAATGAAGTCCTTAGCAACGCACATTACAAATCAAAAAAGTTTTGAAAAAAAGTTGATATATTTACTGTAGGAAATTTACTAAATATCTTCATGGAACATGATCTTTACTTAATATCCTAATGATTTTTGGCATACAAGAATAATCGATAATTTTGACCCATGCAATGTATTGTTGGCTATTGTTACAAATATACTCGTGCTACTTATGACTGGTTTTGTGGTCCAGGGTCACATATGATGATGGAGAACCATGAACCAAAATGCTTCTCTAACATTCCCTGAAGGCCTAAAATACTGTTAATTTGAATTTTTAACATTGCTTTCACATATTAAAAACATGGCTTACTACTTACATGACTTGACCTCATACTAGTTTTAAGAGATTACTTAGAGCAGATATATGAGGCAAGCAAATGACCTAAACCTTATTAACATACTGAATGTCTCACTTCCCCTATCCCTCCATTCTTTCCCCTCTCTCCCTCTCATGCATGCATATTGATGATGAATATTTTGGGGGAATCCTCAGGCTGAGGTATTAGCTTTTGCAATGTGTTCAAATCTGAGTGTTTCCACAGACCCTATGATGCTTTTTTTCTCTTTCTTCCTTTAAAAGAAGCTCAGAAGAGTCTGGAGGCAGTGACTAGTGGGGCACAGGACTGATAGGAGGCTTCTTAACTCCACATGATCTTTACTTAATATCCTAATGATTTTTGGCATACAAGAATAATCGATAATTTTGACCCATGCAATGTATTGTTGGCTATTGTTACAAATATACTCGTGCTACTTATGACTGGTTTTGTGGTCCAGGGTCACATATGATGATGGAGAACCATGAACCAAAATGCTTCTCTAACATTCCCTGAAGGCCTAAAATACTGTTAATTTGAATTTTTAACATTGCTTTCACATATTAAAAACATGGCTTACTACTTACATGACTTGACCTCATACTAGTTTTAAGAGATTACTTAGAGCAGATATATGAGGCAAGCAAATGACCTAAACCTTATTAACATACTGAATGTCTCACTTCCCCTATCCCTCCATTCTTTCCCCTCTCTCCCTCTCATGCATGCATATTGATGATGAATATTTTGGGGGAATCCTCAGGCTGAGGTATTAGCTTTTGCAATGTGTTCAAATCTGAGTGTTTCCACAGACCCTATGATGCTTTTTTTCTCTTTCTTCCTTTAAAAGAAGCTCAGAAGAGTCTGGAGGCAGTGACTAGTGGGGCACAGGACTGATAGGAGGCTTCTTAACTCCACACACAGACAAAAATACACAGCCACTGAGCTCACAGGAAACCAACCTTTGACTTATATCAAAGTACAGGTACAGTACTGAATCTGGTACAGACTGGTGCTTTTTGTTTCGATACACTGTTCTCACACTACACACCTCCACCCAGAACTGGTCCACTTTACCTAACAAAAACAGACAGGCCACCTTTACACCTGGTATTAAAGGGATAGTTCACCCAAAACTAAAAATTGTGTCATTAATCACTCACCCTCTTGTTGTTCCAAACCCGTAAGTTCATCTTCTGAACACAAATTAAGATATTTTTGATGGAATCCGAGAGCTTTCTGACCCTGCATAGACAGCAATGTAACTACCACGTTCAAGGCCCAGAAACGTAAGGACAGCTTTAAAATACTGTAATTTTATGAAGCATACAAGAATAATATTTTTTTTGCATTGAAGACTGCCAGGGAAGAGAAAATTGTTGAATAAAGTTGTTATTTTTATTTTCTTTAAAAAATAAAAACAACAACATGCATTTTCAGTGATCGGCACAATCGAACAGCACTTGAACATTCAAATAATGAAATAAAATGTATCAGTATCATTTAATATAATGGATATATATCAGCTGATGATAATTGCATTTACTGTAAATTACTTATAAAGTAAAATTAAAAAAATGAATACCTTAAGAACATTGTTAAATGTAAACTTTATCAAATCTCAGAATTAATATCTATTTTCGTATTGTACTTCATTTAAAATACGTGATAAGGGCCAGATTTGCTAACAGCTTGCACCAGCGCAAACCGTCTTTGGGTGTTCAAATAGTACTGTCAGGATTAACTAAAGACGAGCAGTGACGAATTAGCACTGAAAATGTGTGGACAGTTATTTTTGCGCCCGACCTTATTGAATATGCATTTGTAGGAGTTTCCCTTTCAGACGCAAAATTTATGGGAGGAGAGTATTAAAATGAATCACACAATGTGATTTACTAACGTTTGCACTCGTCAAATTACCGGTATTATTTAACGCCCCCAAATTTTTTTTAACAATTTTGTGCTAGAAATGGCTGGATTTGTTGTTGCTAGGAGGAGGCACCGCAGAGAACAGAGAATGCGTGGTAGAAGGGAGAGGATTTTGTCCACACATTTTAATTTATTTGGAATGCCAGAAGAACACATTATCCGAATGCGCTTGGCAAATTGCTCTGGTCATTATGGAAATGTGATGTTGCATCTGTGTTCTTTAATTTGCACGTAGTCAGTAAATCACCTGCAGAATTTTACATGCCCACTGCCGCTGTTTTGGAATTGCGCTCTCGCGCTAATTTGCCCTGTTTAGTACATCTGGCCCTTAAGTTTTTAGTGTTTTAGTGGGGGCGCTTCAAAAATGTCTCTCTTTTCTTCACACTAGCCGTACACTAGAATTCGAACAAGGGTAATATTATGACGTCATGCTCTGCAGTAACATATAACAAATAATAATGCATCCACTTAACTTTACTTGTAATACTGCAAAGTTTGTGTTCTTTTAAAGGGGTCATATGATGCGATTTCAAGTTTTCCTTTCTCTTTGGAGTGTTACAAGCTGTTCGTGAATCGATAAGATCCCTAAAGTTGCAAAGACTAAAGTCTCAAACCCAAAGAGGTATTCTTTATAAAAGTTGAGACTCGTCCACACCCTCCTAAACCTCCTCGTTTAAACACGCCCCCACGTCTAAGTCACGATGTGGGAAGATTTGCATAACACCACCCAAATGTATATGCAAAGAAAGAAGGCGTAACTTTGATTCTCGCTGTAGTATTGTTGCCGCCGCCGCCATGTTGTGGAGACACTGTGTGTTTCGTTGTGGAAGTCAAACTTTGTTTGGCCTTCCAAAAGAGGACACACCTAGAAATCAGTGGTTAAGTTGTATTTACAACACTGTTCCAGAACAGTTCAAACCAAATATTCAGATGTGAGCAACGCATTTTACAGAGGACGAGGACTGTTTCCTGGGAGAGTATAGCCTACAATGCCGGTGTTCCGGTGAATTCAGTTCCCCTGTTTCCCCTTTGGCGCGCATGCTGACCACAGTCTATGATGCTGACAAATAATGCTGACTCACAGCTTGAAGGGACGTTTTCATATTTAAAGGATTTGCCACTGATGATTCAAACGTGAGTTTTGAGCAGTGTAGAGTAACGCTTGTTGTTTGTCGTTTCTCCGATCACAAATGCAGACATGGTTTTATGTTTACGTGGCGTGATACAACACAACATGTAAAAAGACAGTACAAGTCATTATAATCTGTAATTATGTCCCCACTGAATGGAACAAATGTCTCGTTTATAATGGGTTTTATTGGTTTTGTCTCGTCGCGCTGGGACACGGCATCACAGTATGGTAAGGGGCGTAACATTTCCGTCACACGCTTGAGGAATTCGGCCAATCACAATGCACTGGATAGCTGGCCAATCAGAGCACACCTCGCTTTTCAGACCAATGAGCTTTGTAAAAATCGACGCGTTTCAGAAAGGCGGGGCATAGAGGAGAAACAATAATGTACAGTATGTGGAAAATAATGTGTTTTTTTAACCTTAAACCGCATAAACATTTCATTACACCAAATACACAAAATAATGTTATTTTTAGCAACGTCATATGACCCCTTTAATTCAGAGGTCACAGTGCGATGTATCATATTTCTGTTGGTCACATGACTTCATGTGATATTAAATTACAGGCCAGAGTTCACCAACTGCAACTTCAGAATGCAGCAAAATTTATTTGAGCTTGCATTTCTGGTCTCCCGCTTTCACATGTGTATGAATGGGAAGTCAATGGATCAAAAAATGTAATGTAACTATCCCTTTACTGTCTTTTTCATCTGTCAAAATGATAAAAAGCCTTTTGAATCATCCCCAATGCTTTTAGAATTTGGTAAATGAGGGAACATTTTGTTAACGCAGCCTATGATGCATTATACAACTAACATTTTCTGTTTCCACAGGTAAGTAGAGATAAATACAATCCAGCAAAAGAACATCCAGATATTATCCGGATATGGATCACATGTTAATGCCAGGTGTAAAGGGCCATAGAGAGAAGGAGACAGACAATGTGATTGTGCCCTTTGACACACAGAGGGAATTATTTATGGGAACAGAGTGTCTCAGAGCTGAGGATGGCAGTAAGCAAGAGCACCCAGCGGGGGGCAGGAACACAAACTATATCTGTGGCCTTTTCAAGGGCCTGAAATACAATCTCACTGCTAACTGACAAGCACCAGGTTATAGAAGCTCTGGCTCTGCGGTGCAGGTACAATTACAGACTAAATTCACATGACCGCTTGGGGAGGTGTACATATCCTGTTAGCTTTGCATTACACATTCAAGATAAAAACATAACTTGGAATAGGTGAGAAAACAAATTTAAGATAAGCAACCAGAAGGTTTAGCATATCCTTTAAACTTTCCAAGGAATGGGCGGACACGCCTTTTATGAAAGCGAAATACAGGAAAAAGTCATGGCAAATTAGACACAGGCACGCACACGCTGCAATCGATGGCACCTAGATGACTGGATTATGCTCATGTGTATACTGGGGAAGCACACTCAAGCATCACTGAAACAAATACACTGGAAGCTGCGTCAACAACCTCGGGTTTCCTGGAATCCCTTATTCCGTAGAGGAACCTGCAAGAATCGCACTGTTATGACAGCATTAAGACTGACTAAGAACACAAGGCTGTTTTACAATATGAAAAATATCTTTTAGTCTATGTTGTTTTCTGTAGATGCGTGAACTTCACTAAACGTTATTTGTAGCTCACCTGCCATCCAATATATGCATTAAGCTTTGTTACTCTTAATATGAAACAAAGTCTCAGCTTTCAAATTCTGTCAGCTTTATACAAACAATAAACAGCTTGTTTATGATGTCAATAAAACAGCCTGCAAACAATGTTTCATGTAACTTTACAATTACCTCAGGAAAGTCATTCAATGTCCATCAACTCGAGTTAACTAGCAAAAAAATTACTCTAGAGAGAAGCATTCTGCTACATGTGCTATATATTCATGTTTTTACTTAAACTTTTGGTATATTTTTATTTTTTAACTTCACCTCTTCATTATTTAATGTATGCTTGAAAACATCTGTCATGAAAACAAGTTTTATTACAGCCACCTAAATGTGTTTTTTTTTTTGTATGTTTATGAATACACACTGGAGTAGAAACATAGTTCGGTTATCAAAACGTTGCAAAAATGTACAACTAACATGTTTGTACATCTCCGTTTTTATTTGAGTGTTGATTATTAATTACATTTTATTAATTAATTTAATAAATGTAAAATTAAAAAAAATAATAATTAAATAAAAACATTTTGGTTTCAGTTTCCTTAAAATCTTAAAATGGGTCAAAATATTGGTCAATTAATTGAATCAAATACTAGGCACTAGAGAAGGTATAGAACCTGATGCAATATTATGTAACGATGCAATAAAAATAATGGTTTGTTATGGGTGCCATGCAGAGTAGCTGTTTTTTTCTGCAATGTATCGTATTTAACACCACTGGAACTGACCAATTAGAGGAACATTTTATATAATATGCATTTTTATCATTCTAAATATGGCCTTCCATTATATAATTTCTACACTGTCAGGATGTTTAGTTGTATAAAAATATGTTGTGTATTTTTCAAATGGAATGACAATGACAGAAACCCACGCATAAATCCTGGTCGATGTACAAGTCTTACTGCGCACTCATAGTGGAATCACTGGCGATGAGAGGGACGTGTATGACTGCAGCATGTCATGGTCAATAGGCTGCATCACTGGAGTTCTGATGCAGTGACGACAAAAGGCCCCTGTCTGTATCTCAATACACAGAGAGATCACAAAGCCTGAGCTAAAGTCAAGGATTACAAAGGATGCATGATGTGGAGTCTGTAAGCAGCAGACTAATTCACCTCACAAATGCACAATAATCTCAGCTTTCATCGAAAGATGACAACGGCAGGAATAAAAGACGAGCGCTTCAGTATGTGCACACTCTCACACACACCTCCTGTTTATACAAAAATACCACAGTGCTGATTGCAAGCTTTGTTCTAGTTCACTGATGTTCAGAATAAATTCTCGCTAGAAATTAATGTGCAGTGCTCAAGTCTAAACAGCTAAATCAAACAAAACAAATGGCCTATCAAGGGCATCCTGAACATTAAAATTTGATTAAGCCAAACAGGCGCCCTGTTGCATTATGCAGGGTCTGAATTAATTTTCATATGGCTCTACATATTGAACATTGAGACTAACTAATAAGATCATTGTAACACTTTAAAGTTCAGTTTGATAACATTAGTTAATTTTTATTTTTTTAATGGTAAGAATTTGCAATAAGGTCCTATTGTTTAGCATTAGTTTATTATTACATTTGTCACAATTATACTAATCTTTGTTATTGTTAGTTATTACAAATACAACTCTGTGATTGTCAGTCCGTGTTAGCTCAGGTTCACCGAAAAATATTACCATGTACTTTACAAATAACTAGAAAATGGTCAATTTAACATTAACTAAATTATTTTTCATTGTTAGTTCATAATGTAGTTAAATAATGCTAACAAATGAATCCTTATTGTAAATTATTACAATAATTATTCATTTAGATTATTGTTAATTTAGAAATATACTGTTGTTAATGTGTTCTTGCACTGTGCAATTTTAAATGTTAATTTATACAAACTGAAACATTAAAAATGTATTAGTAAAGCAAAATAACATACTAAACGCTAACCTTACCAAGTTTTACTAAGATCATTTCAATGTTTATTTAGGTTTGTGATAATGTCTCGAAATGTCCTAACTACACTTACTTTCAAGGATTCTTTCTCGGTCTCTTCAAATTTCTTGCCTCCTGAGATCGACGTGACAAGTCGCTACACTCCAGTTCTCTGTGCTCCTCTCCCGCTCTCAGAAATATGTGACAGGAGCACAACAGAGGTCCTCATCAACTCTCTTTTTGTGTCCCCGCCCCACCCTCTCTCTCTCTCTCATCTCTCTGATTGTCTCTCAAGCCTCTGACAGTAGTAAACACTGTGGCTTCCCTCACTCACGCTACACAAGCAGAGCAGAGGAACTGGAGGTGAGATGTGTGTGTGTATGTGTTTGTGTATGCACAGAGGAGGAGGAGTGCTACACTACAGCACAGTATTCTCCAGTGCCTTTTATTGCTGAATCAGAGTTAACCCAAAGCAGAGATGGCATTGCTGCAATTTCCCCCTTTGGCAATGAGACAAGTCTGCACACAACAAAGAGGAAGAAACACTGCTGTAAATACGGTTTAAACGTTGTGTTCCTCTAAAGTCCACATGAAATACTGTAGAAATGGGCGTTCTTTGCGTGATTTGCCAGTTCACATTTTAAAGTTGCGATGTAGCAGAAGTAGCAATGGATCTTTTTTTTAGTATCTGAGTCATAACGATTATTGATAAAGAAAAAATCTATGGCAGGGACATGGTTCAACAATCCACTGAATGTTGATTGGAAGGAGGCAGTCGAAATGAAGAAATCAGCTGGGTTTAAGCAGACTAAATGATTGGAGAATTCTGGCATACATCACCAGAAGTTCAAATTATGCCATTTTGATTAAAAAATTGAGCTCAGATAAATGAATGAATAAATGAGCACGTCTGTATAAATCACTCACAGTAAGATCAGTTTTATTAATTTACACCAATTTCCATTTCATTGTTATCAAAATCTTGCAAATCCTTTTACATTGACATCACTGGATAACGTTAATCAATAACGGCGATTTAGGCATTGTTTTTTAAAAATAAAAAATCCCATTCAGGTCCGGCTACATTCTAGGACGTAATGCCCCCTTTTTGCAATCCACTTCATTACTAAATAATGGATCAAATCAAGTCACGCCGTAAATTTTTTTTCTTGTCAAACATCCTCACTGTAAAAAAATCCAACTTTCGAAAAGTTCTACTAACCGATGTAAAAAAAAAAAGTAGCCTGAATAAAGAATTTTTAGTAGGAGAAGTAAGTTTAATTTTGTGTGAACTGAACAAAAATACTCTAAACATGTCGCTAGCAAAAGTTGTTTTGTTTACCTTACTTAAATACTCAAGTATTTGTTCACAACATATCCAAATGTTCACCCAACTTTTCAAATTGAGTTATCTGAACAAACAATTTTACATTGAACAATATTGCACAAGTTCTAGCTTGAAAACATTTGATGTTAATTATTATTAAAATATTGTCATTGATTTAAATTTAACTGGCTAAATTTATGCTGCTGCTGCTGTTGTCACTGTCAGTTAGCCGTCATGTGGATCAGAGTTCATATTTTTACTGATTTGTAAATTTGTTGATCCTCACCAAGGTTGAGAATCGTGTGCTGAGGTACTGTATATGTGCATCTCATTGCAGCTTGTTTAATACATTTGTCTATCAGCATAAATGTTTGCCTTTAGTTTTAAGAGGCAAATACTATCCATATTATGTAGAAAAGAAACATAAATCTAAAAGAAAGAGAGAGAGAAAAAAGATTAGCATTGCTAAATGCTAAAAAATCTTGTGTTGCTCTGACAAATCTTTTAACACTCAGTAGACGGACTTTTATTAATTAGATCAACTAAAGTTTTTTAGTTGTCGGTTGCTAGTTGAGTTAACTTAACAAGTTGAGTGCGATATGCCTTATTTTTTTGAGTTCGGTCAACTTTCTTTTTTTTTTTTACAGTGCTGTTTCAGATGGAAATGCGTTGTCATGCAAGATTTATCCCCCATACAGAATACTGGAAAACTGCATTACAGTGAATATGCACGTAGCAATGCAAGCATATCGATTAATGTATTTTTTAAATTACATATATAAAATAATACAAGAGAATCTAAAATGCTGAAATTAAACATTTCCTTTTTTTCTCATTGAGTTAACTGGTTAAGAAAAGCTCTTATTTTGGACGAAATATGACAATAAAGGGACAATTTCACATTATGGAAGTAAAATGGCTTGCAAATGCAGTTTTACACCATTATGACAATGTAACAGTGAGATGGGAATCAAATGAACACTTACAAAAACCAATTATAAAAAAATTAAAACTTTTAATGCTTTTCCTATCTGATAAGCTTATAAACAGAACTGTCAGACAAGTAAAAGACGATGTGTAGTTCTGACAAAATGAAGTACAAATCAAATCTGCCATCTCATTTTTAATAAGAAAGATGGTGTCAAATTAATATTTATAGTCATCTGCAAGACACTGTTCTGAAACAGAAGACTCCTCTCTAGTAAAATATTGATAAAGAGCTCAGCCCCTCTGTCTGTGGTCAGCATGTATTCAGCAACATAACTGACAGAACAGTCTGATTCTCACTTGCATTTTAATAAAGGCTAATTGCACATTATCAGTTTAACGCACTCACACAGAGACACAGGAAGCTCGCTGCATCTTCTCTCACTCTCACCAGGAGCGACTGAGCACTGCTGAAGTGCCGCCAATACATGTACAGTATCTCACAGAAGTGAGTACACCCCTCACATTTTCACCGGCACACCGGATGCGCACATTGTAAGCGCTTCGTGTTAAAAACTGGAAAGCACAAAGGGAAGAGAAATTGATGCGTAGTGTATTATATCTGTGCAACAGTTATTGAGCCTTTCTTTTAACCGTTTTAAATTTCAATTACTGTGCATGTTAATAACAATTTATAGTCTTTTCTACGCCCGTGTTTTATTCTCACAGACACCCGGTAGCAAGCAACAAAACAACATTAAACTCCGGCAAGAAGATAAAGTCCTTTTTGCTAAATCATAAACATGTATTTACAAATCAAGTATAATGGGAACACAGAATGATCTTGGAGAGAGCTTTACCGAACTGACTGTCGTAACCGAATGCGACCAGGGTTTAAAGGCTGAACAAATGACTGACAGCCACAGCGGAGAAAAGAGTTTGTGTGAACTTTAATGTAAGTTTAATGGACTTAAATATTCATATGTAGCTCACATTAAGCTATCGTATGGCTTCAGAAGTAACACAGAATAATTTATTAGATACCTTAAAAATTTTTAATAAATAGTAAATAAACATTTTCTAACAAAAAGTGCAAAATAACAAGTACAAAAAATTAAAAATGCACAAAGAACTTGTATGGAGATTTTTCCATCTACAGATTTATCCCTGACCTTCGTTTCTCTGTAAAATAAGGGTGCACACTTTTGCTGAAAAACACAATCACTACTTAGCAGTCAGATGTCCGTATGAGGCACAGATCCCTAAACAAGACCATATCTTCAGATGAAACGTTTTTTGTAGAAGCATTTTTTTTTTTAAGTTTGAACTAGCACCTCATGACTACACCATGTTATGTACGAGACGCTGCAAAAGACACAGGCGCAAGTGGAATGTAAAAAACACGGTGACATTAATTTTTAAGTAAATATAATGGGTGATATATTGCATCACCAAAAATGATTGAGGTCATGTGCATATATTGCGCGATAAGTCGATATATTGATTATTGCGACAGGCCTAAATACTGCATCTAGTAGCTTACATTTGGAGAACAGCCATTTAATTGGCAATTAAAGCAAACCACGCTCAGTATAGGCACAGATATATTCAGTAAAACACAGCTGTATTTAACCACATTGTTCTATTCCTCTGCATGACTGTTTCATGGCATTCCTGTCCAGTTGGTGATACTGAGAATTCCTTCAAGCACAGTAGAATCAATACAGATTAGATTTACAGAGGCAGAAGGGATAGCAATCTGGTGTGTGTTACAGAACCAATCCAACAGGTCAATATTGTATTCTATTCTATTTTATGTTATTTACAACCCCAAATAACATGCTGCTGAGAGATTCGGACAAAGCTCTATTATATTTCATTCCCTAAAGTCTGTATTGAAATCAGTAACATTTTAAACCCCTTATATGCAGTGACACAAAGCCAGTGATACAAAAGTAGACCTACTTGTGGTTTTTACATTACATATGATAACATGTAATGATTTTTCTGTGATTTTTTTAATCAGACAAATTATGAATTAGGCCTATAAAAGGTGGGAATTGACAAAAACTGTAAAAACGAACAAATAGCAGTTTGTGAAACTAGCAATCATCTGCTATTCCTGCTGGAAAACCAGCTAAAACCAGCCTAAACTGGCTGACTGGTCTTAGCTTATCTTCAAGCCTGGTCAGAGCTGGTTTAGCAGGCTGGTTTTAGATGGGTTTTGAACACTTCTTTAGCTGGTCAGTCTAAGAGACCAGCTGGCCAACCAGCTGAACACCAGCCTGGCCAGAAAGACCAGCTTAAACCAGGTAAGACCACAACAGGCTGGTTTTGGCTTTTTTCTCGGCAGGGATGTGAAAGATTTAAACTAAAATAAAAAGAAGGTTGGTCTACTAGTTAACCAAATAACCAGCTAAAACCCATTTTAGACCACCAAAAAAAATTTCCAGAGGATTGGCAGCAGTTTAGTGTGCGAGAGAACTTATCTTTTTTTCGTTTTCTTGGTAAATTTAGTCATTATTTATAAACAGGTTAATTTAGGGTAAACAATTATCAACTCAGTTGACTTGTCGTCACAAAATATGTATTTCAATTATATTCAAATAATCCCACTGTTTCATGCAAATCGCAATTTGTTTATTGACGTCATCACAGTAACACAACGTTAAAAGAAATGACAGCGCTATAAAGACATAACTGCAGTGGTTAACGGTAGGCTACATGACAACTTAAATAGCCGCGTTTCCACTGTCGGGCCAAAAGCAGGCGTGCTAGTGCGTGCCAGGGACAGTCGCTTTTCCTCTGTCACTTGCGGGGCTTGATCGTGCCTCGTCGGTGCTTCCTCGGGGGCCAACGGCCCGTGTATTTTGGCCCAACGAAAACCTTGGGCCAAAGCGGGCCAGCAGGGGCTAGAGGAGTGGTCATGAGAGTCTGGAGAGTGTCAGTGCCGCGGATCATTTCATAAAGTTAACAGCTATAACACCAGCATTAAATTAATTTTAGTTCAAAACTCACTTTCAGACAGCAGCGAGTGTTTGAAATAACTTGATCCGATGTGGATTATGATCACCATACAAGGCAGAAATATTTATAAGCGATGCAAAAGACTATGCACGCTAGCCATTAACGTTACCATAGTAAACATGGTAAATACGACCGCTTGAAGAAATCAGAAGTCAGCTTCTTATTCTCTATCACAATTGTGCATTTATTTAGTAACATATTTTATCCGTCATAAGTCTCGTCTCGAGAGTTTAGCTCCGTGTATGTCATAAAAATATAATAATGGTTTTTGTAAAAATTGAGCTTTTATAAAAATAGAGAAATTATCATTCTTTCTAAATGTGATGTATATACAGTGACTACAAATAAACAGAAACAGACTAGACTGAATAAGTAGGTAGGCTATGTTCAAACCGCTTTATTTCTGTGTGACTAATTTTCAATCCTGATAAATTAATTCGTTATGATCAAAGCATCACTTATTATTGTAAAACATCGATGCTTTTGGATTTAAATATTTAACAAAGCATGCAAACAAACGGCCGCTTTTATCATGTTCGTTTTGTGATCGCGCTAGTTCCAGTGACTTATTTCTTATTAGTTTTTTTGATAAATCTTCTCTTTGTTGGTGAAATGATGGGGTTGCATGACGTTGTAAAGGGCGGGTTTTAGTGAAGCGCAGCAGAGCTTCTGGCCCGGCAGTGGAAACGCAGCATGATTTTGGCCTCGGTGCTGCAGGTCCGAGGCTATTAGCCCCGCCCGGCCCGTTTAAAGCAGTGACTCGCACTGGCCCGACAGTGGAAAAGCGGCTAATGAGTGATGGCGTTGGTGGAGGGTTGGATGCAACACTGTCAGATTACCTCAGGTTTCATTCACCCATGAGAAAACATTATGGTACAAAGCGCATAAGATTAAAATAATGACGCCCTCCATTCTTGTTTGGTCTGCAATAGCGGAATGGAACACACTGAAGATGTGTTAGGTCTGCGTGAACAGGGTGCATGGAGGTATGCCAATACATACGCTGACAGCCAGGTAGGACAGCCTATCGTAATCCTCAGACCTAGGTATATGATTGGACGAACATTTTATGGTCCTAAACCTTCCATGGATGATATGAATATATAAATACATTTAGACCGTTTAACTTCGTGATTGTTATCGGGATGTGAAGAGACTTTCAACCAGCATAACAAAAAAACATTTTTGAACCAAATCACCTACCCTGCCTTTAAGGATGAATTTATCCCTTGGATTTCAGTTCAGTCTTTATTTCATTTCCCGAAGGTAGTTTGGTTGCTGTTGATAAACTGCTTGAAGTTGTCTAAAAAGTGGTCTACAAACAATAATGCAGTTATACTGCTAAACTACTAAAGATACTGCTAAAGGCACTGTTTAGTCAAAGACGAGATGACACAGATTACATAAATACGCAGCTTAATTATAGGTTTATTTTTAATGGAAGAAAACAGATTATGCCGCTGAATCGCTCACACCTCCACTGAGTGAACAAGCAATGTCAAAATTATTGTTTTGATGGAATTAGTCCAATATATAATACAGTGGATCCAGATACACAGTATATTACATCTCAAGAAGAAATTGGGTCAGAGATGGAATATGATTTTGGCAAAACAAGGGGGAAATTATGTGCAGTTATTAATATTGAATAAGGTGTTTAGATGCATGCTTATTAAGGGATCACAGCTAGTGTGGAAAAAAAAAGAATAAAGCCAGTATGGGGGGAAACAAAATAAAATGGCATACTATAAAAGAAAAATGAGAACAAGAGAGATGAATTTGAATACATATATTAGAGAAGGTGGCACAGAGAGAGCGCGAGAGAGAGGATAAATTAGGCCTCAATAACAAATCTAAATGTTACCTAATTCTAATATTAAGCACTAAATTACCATGTTGCCCATCTATATAAGATCACATTTGTTCTTTAAATTTTCCAAAATATACATGAAGAGATTACAGATATATTAAAAGGATAGTTCACTCAAAAAGACAACAACATTTCCATTTTTGGGTGAACTATTCCCTTAACAGCATAATTTGTTAGCCAAACAAAACCATATATAATTGGATTTGCTTGTTTTGCATCATCTTCATTATGCATGATTGTAAATAAAAATTAATATGATATCGTCACAATTCACTTGGGGAGCAAGAAACGAGGAAACAAGGAGTACTTGAATAACAGTGTTTAATAATCCACAGGAAAACATTCAACAAGTAGACCCGACAAACAAGAACTGAAAGGACTAGGGCTTTTAAAGGCAGTATAATTGGGGAGGAACGAGACACACCTGGAATCAAATGAACACAATCAACATGAGGAAGAAACTGGGTCACAGGGCAAAAATACACACAGAATAGTCCATAATCCTGACATAACGCCCCCTCCCGGAAGGTGCGTCCTCGCACCGTAGCAACAACAGAGGAAGGCATGGGTAGGGACTTGGGAGGAAGTTCCGGAGGAGGACGGATATCGGGTAGGAGGCCGGCAGACAGAGACCAGGGGGGCGACGAAGGAGGGAGGAGCCAGGGAGGAGACAGGAGGGACCCGGAGGAAGAGGAGCACAGCAGGACCCAGGCCACGACCATTATGTCGATCCACTGTGGAGCCGACGGAGGAAGGAGCCATGGAGGAGGAATGGCCGCCGACTCCAGGGGGGCGACCAATGGCGGCGGAGCAGGTGGTGGAGGAGCCCAAGGCGGAGAGCCGATGAGCCAGGGCGACGGGGAGGATCCGAAGGTCCTAGGCGGAGGAGATGGTGCCGGCGACCGATGCTGAGATGTGGATCCGGGAGGCCACGGTGGAGCCGGAGCGACAGAGGACTGAGGTAGAGGCGAGGGGATGAAGGAGCCTGACGGAGCCGGAGGGACGAGGCGAAGCCAGAGGAGTGGAGTCCCGAGGTGCAAGATGGTCAACGCCAGACCAAGGAGGAGCTGGAGGAACAAGGGAGCACGGCGGAGCTAGTGGACTGCCAGGCCACAGCGGAGAGGAGGGAGCTAGGAGCCATGGTGGAGCCGACGGGTCCATGGGCCGAGGCGGAGTCCGGGGCTTAGAGGCTGGTGGCGCAGTCAAGGGATACTCCAACCACGGCGACGGTGGAGGATGGCAGTCCCGTGGAACTCGCACCGCATAGATGGTGGGCTGAGGGCGAGCAGAGGGGCTGCCAGACGACAGCGGTGGAGGAGGCTGGAGCGGGTGGGAGGGTGGACATTTTCGAGGAGCGGCTACAGGAGGGCGCTTTCCAGGAGCGGGCACTGGAGGGCGCTCTGAACTGAATTCAGGGGCTGGAACACTTTCCTCATCCTTTTGGCCCTTTTGCCGCGCCATACACAGCTCACCCTCAGCCGCGGTGCAGGGGGCGGAGCTCCTCTCCGCGCTCACACCGTCCGTGGCTTTCTCCCTCGTGGCAGGCGTTGTTGCCGGCTCACACACCTTGACTGACGTCACGGCCTCTGGTTCCGCGGCGACGCGGCGATCTGTCGATCTCTCTAGCGATGGCTTGTCTGTCGCGGCGGGCTCTGGCTCTCCGTCAGCGGTGTGCTCGGGCGCTCGGGCAGCACATCGGGGAGATGGGCTCTGGGCTGGGATCTGGGTCGGGAGTGGCACTCCACAAAGGCGGCGAATTCAGCTCGAGGGCCATCTTCGGACGACGGTGCTCTGCACGCGGTGTTGAGGCTGGCGTCATAGAACATGCACAGCGCGTCGTCCGGATAGGTGGTGGGATGGGCCATAGCCAGAAACAGTCTGGTATGACCCTCGAGCGAATTCTCCCCCTGCTCCAGCAGGGGGATGAATTCGGGGCGAAGGAGGGGATCCATAGGGCACACAATGGAAACAAAAAAATGGAGTAAAAAGAGAAACAAAACAGAGGGTACAAACGGAGGTAACTGTTTGGGTCGGGTCTTCTGTCACAATTCACTCGGGGAGCAAGGAACGAGGAAACGAGGAGTACTTGAATAACACAGTGTTTAATGATCCACAGGAAAACCGAGAACAATCAACAAGCAGACCCGACAAACAAGAACTGAAAAGACTAGGGCTTTTAAAGGCAGTATAATTGGGGAGGAACGAGACACACCTGGAATCAAATTAACACAATCAACATGAGGAAGAAACTGGGTCACAGGGCAAAAACACACACAGAATAGTCCATAATCCTGACAGATATACACTACTGTTCAAAACTTGGTAAGTGTGATACGTTTTTTTTTTATGAAATCTCGTATGCTCACCATTGCTGCATTTATTTAATCAAAAAACACAGTAAAACAGTAGCCCTTTTGCCGCGCCATACACAGCTCACCCTCAGCCGCGGTGCAGGGGGCGGAGCTCCTCTCCGCGCTCACACCGTCCGTGGCTTTCTCCCTCGTGGCAGGCGTTGTTGCCGGCTCACACACCTTGACTGACGTCACGGCCTCTGGTTCCGCGGCGATCCTCAGCTCTGTCGATCTCTCTAGCGATGGCTTGTCTGTCGCGGCGGGCTCTGGCTCTCCGTCAGCGGTGTGCTCGGGCATGTGCTCCGCACATCGGGGAGATGGGCTCTGGGCTGGGGTCTGGGTCGGGAGGGAATTCAGCTCGAGGGCCATCTTCGGACGACGGTGCTCTGCACGCGGTGTTGAGGCTGGCGTCATAGAACATGCACAGCGCGTCGTCCGGATAGGTGGTGGGATGGGCCATAGCCAGAAACAGTCTGGTATGACCCTCGAGCGAATTCTCCCCCTGCTCCAGCAGGGGGATGAATTCGGGGCGAAGGAGGGGATCCATAGGGCACACAATGGAAACAAAAAAATGGAGTAAAAAGAGAAACAAAACAGAGGGTACAAACGGAGGTAACTGTTTGGGTCGGGTCTTCTGTCACAATTCACTCGGGGAGCAAGGAACGAGGAAACGAGGAGTACTTGAATAACACAGTGTTTAATGATCCACAGGAAAACCGAGAACAATCAACAAGCAGACCCGACAAACAAGAACTGAAAAGACTAGGGCTTTTAAAGGCAGTATAATTGGGGAGGAACGAGACACACCTGGAATCAAATTAACACAATCAACATGAGGAAGAAACAATTCAGGGGCTGGAACACTTTCCTCATCCTTTTGGCCCTTTTGCCGCGCCATACACAGCTCACCCTCAGCCGCGGTGCAGGGGGCGGAGCTCCTCTCCGCGCTCACACCGTCCGTGGCTTTCTCCCTCGTGGCAGGCGTTGTTGCCGGCTCACACACCTTGACTGACGTCACGGCCTCTGGTTCCGCGGCGATCCTCAGCTCTGTCGATCTCTCTAGCGATGGCTTGTCTGTCGCGGCGGGCTCTGGCTCTCCGTCAGCGGTGTGCTCGGGCATGTGCTCCGCACATCGGGGAGATGGGCTCTGGGCTGGGATCTGGGTCGGGAGTGGCACTCCACAAAGGCGGCGAATTCAGCTCGAGGGCCATCTTCGGACGACGGTGCTCTGCACGCGGTGTTGAGGCTGGCGTCATAGAACATGCACAGCGCGTCGTCCGGATAGGTGGTGGGATGGGCCATAGCCAGAAACAGTCTGGTATGACCCTCGAGCGAATTCTCCCCCTGCTCCAGCAGGGGGATGAATTCGGGGCGAAGGAGGGGATCCATAGGGCACACAATGGAAACAAAAAAATGGAGTAAAAAGAGAAACAAAACAGAGGGTACAAACGGAGGTAACTGTTTGGGTCGGGTCTTCTGTCACAATTCACTCGGGGAGCAAGGAACGAGGAAACGAGGAGTACTTGAATAACACAGTGTTTAATGATCCACAGGAAAACCGAGAACAATCAACAAGCAGACCCGACAAACAAGAACTGAAAAGACTAGGGCTTTTAAAGGCAGTATAATTGGGGAGGAACGAGACACACCTGGAATCAAATTAACACAATCAACATGAGGAAGAAACTGGGTCACAGGGCAAAAACACACACAGAATAGTCCATAATCCTGACAGATATACACTACTGTTCAAAACTTGGTAAGTGTGATACGTTTTTTTTTTATGAAATCTCGTATGCTCACCATTGCTGCATTTATTTAATCAAAAAACACAGTAAAACAGTAATATTGGGAAGTATTGTTGCAGTTTAAAATAACTTTAATATATATATTTTGTTTTTTTAATTTTGAAAAAAAAAAAAATTTAAGTTTCAGTGTCACACGATCCTTTAGAAATCATTGTAATATGCTGATTTGGTGCTCAAGAAACATTTCTTCTTATTATTATTATTAATGTTAAAAAAGTTTCTTCAGGATTCTTTGATGAATAGAAACTTCAAAAGCACAGCATTTATTTGAAATAGAATTCATTTGTAAGGATGTAAAAGTCTTTACTGTCACTTTTGACCAATTCAATACATCCTTGCTGAATAAAAGTCAACTCAAACTTTTGAACAGTAGTTTATTTTGTATTCATAGTCTATTATTTGTTTTGCATGTTTACATGATCTAATAAACTCCAATATCGCTCAAGAGAGCTTGGTCATTTGTAAATCACACATTATGTCAGTGATTGGGTCTGGTGAGAATAACTAGCCAGGTTTAAAGTCTCTGTGGTCTCAGAGTGTGAAGACTAGCTTGGCTCAGCTCAATTAGTGCAACTATGGGCCCCTTATTGGCCCCAAGGATGACCTGTCATTTTGCTGTTGTCACCTGTGGTCTGATCCCGACACCTGCCTCAGTGCTCAACAGGCCCTATTCAAATACAAAACACATACATATCTAATGTATGATATAATGACCTAAAATGCACTGGATTTTACAAAACACTTAAAGGATTAGTTCACCCAAAAATAAAAATTAGCCTGTGTTTTACTCACCCTCGAGACAACCTAGGTGTATATGACTTTCTTCTTTCAGACAAATCCAATTTACATTAAAAATTGTCCTGACTATTCCAAGTGTTATCATTGCAGTCAGTGGGGGTTTCTGTTGAACAGTCCACAAAGACATCAAATAAAGCGCGCGCATCCATAACGTGCCTCACACGGCTCAGGGGGGTGAATAAAGGGCTCCTGTAGAATCCATGCATTTTAGTAAGAAAAATGTCCATATTTTAAACGTAATAAACACTTTTCTCTCATTTACGGTATCTGTCATATGCAGAAGCCGTTCCGGTGGATGACGTGGGACGTATGCATCATGCGCGCCTCTGATATACAGTATGCTAGTCTCACGAGTTTGTTTACAGGAGCAAAGGAAAACCAGTCTCCTCTTGGCTTATATCAAAATCCTTCAACATTTTTTTTTACAAATCCTCGGTTTGTACTACTAATTCGTGACCGGCGTTTTGTTTTGTTCTCTCTCCGCGTTCGTCACTAATCAGGCTACGCCAACGTCCTACGTCATCCGCTGGAATGACTTCCGCATACCACACTTAAATGAAGTGAGAGAGAAGTGTTTATTACATTTGAAATATGGATATTTTTCTTACAAAAATGCATGGATTCGCTACCTTTATTCACCCCCCGGAGCCATTTTATTATGGATGCGCACACTTTATTTGATGTCTTGTGGACTTTTCAACAGAAACACCCGCTGACTGCAATGATAGAGCCTGGAGTAGCCAGGATAATTTTTTATATGTGACCCTAGAGCACAAAAGCAGTCATAAGTAGCACAAGTATATTTGTAGCAATAGCCAAAAATACATTGTATGGGTCAAAATTATCGATTTTTCTTTTATGCCAAAAATCATTAGGATATTAAGTAAAGATTATGTTCCATGAAGATATTTTGTAAATTTCCTACCATAAATATATCAAAACGTAATTTTTGATTAGTAATATGCATTGCTAAGAACTTCATTTGGACAACTTTAAAGGCAATTTTCTCAATATTTAGATTTTTTTGCACCCTCAGATTCCAGATTTTCAAATCGTTGTATCTCAGCCAAATATTGTCCTATCCTAATAAACCACACATCAGTGGAAATCTTATTTATTCAGCAGATGATTATATAAATCTCAATTTTGAAAAATTTACCCTTATGACTGGTTTTGTGGTCCAAGGTCACATATAACTCAGATTGGATTCGTCTGAAAGAAGAAAGTCATATACACCTAGGATGCCTCGAGGGTGAGTAAAACACAGGCTAATTTTCATTTTTGGGTGAACTAACCCTTTAAGCAATAAAAGCTTAATTAAAGAAGCTACTTTAAAATTTAAAGTTAGCTTTAAAGTTATTTTAATTCTATGAATGCCGAGTTAATTGATAACAATTTTATCATTTAAGTCTCATCAACAGCATTTGAAAGGTATTTGCTTTCTATGTCAGGAATAAAGCATGCATTTTTGCTTATTCTTGATTATTGTGACCTAATATACAGGAATGCATTATATTATCGTCAACATATGTTGTCTATCAAGTTCATTATAAACTGCACATACAATGTATATTGAATTCTAAAGTCTGTTGCAGTCTATTTTAATACCGGACGATGATCTGGTTTCTGCCCTTCCTCAGGTCTCTCTTGTAGGCCTAATACAGATTCAGTGGGAACAAGCTGATTAAATAATGGTTTATTAAAACCACGTACCATTTAAACAAAAGCAGACAGACATCCTGAGTTAAATCCTCATAAATAAATACAAGACAGAGATGGTATTAACACTATATCGTTCAAAAGTTTAGGGTACGTAAGTGTTTTTAAAGAAATTAAAACATAGACGAGTTATTTATATAGCTTTATAACATCGAGAATCCCACTGCGCGTCTTTGCAAATTAAGTAAAGACAGGTGCGAATGTGAAGCGTTAAACAAACCAGTTACTGAGCCCAATATATTATATGATATTACAGTGTCACCTGGTGGCAACTAGTGTGCATTGCACTCACAAGTCCAAACTGTTTAAGGTACGCAAAAATAAAGCAGCAACAACACCATGGAAATAAATTAGAAGATAAATAATCTTTATTTGACATGTCTTTTTCATATATATAAAATTATGTATCCACAATTAATATTACCAAGGCGTTTACAGAGAATTCTTTCTCAGTAGTGGGTGCAAAGCTCCAGCCGGTTTGTGCGCAGGCAGAAAGACAGCTGTCCAGTACGAACGGATCGTCTCAGGACCACACTGTGCTCGATAACAAATGGAGGGAAACGTCACTACAATCTTTTGTTTGCTTTCCTGATTGTCCACCTTTCGAGAGTGTTCCTAACGAACAATCATTAACTTTTCAGAATGAAAACATTCAGTATTGTTTGATGAAAACGGTATGTGGAAGAAGCACGGAGACGTTCAAGAATGTGAAAACAAAGGATTGAAATAGATTTACAAAGTGGACGTCCAACTTTCTGCATAACACACAGCCATTTCATATCTCTGGAGGCACATTACCCACACCAAGCCCTTCAAGAGAACGACTTCATACGCCAGTATTGACTACTGGACGTCACTCTGTGTAAACCACAAGATGTTCCTTTTCCAGAACAATCATCAAACAAAACAGACAAACAAAGAAAAACTACAAATCCTCAGACATTCAAACCCAATTATAGATGCAAAAATGATCATTAGCACAATTCTTATCTTTATTTTACAACTTCTAAACTAAATTTAAAAGACACAAAAACCCTGCAACCTTTAAAAACAAACTGTAACAATGAATAAACAACCTCCACTATTCTACAAAATATTCTCCATCCTTAGTTACTTGAACGCCGAAAGAAAAGAAAAAAGGTTTTGCACTGTTCTCTTCTGGGTGGTGATGTTTCATTTAAGTCATTATTAAAAACAATTAAATATACTGTATAGGTTATTAATTACAGTAACAAGATTCCATGCAATCAGGTATTTTGTTTTTTTTTCTTTCTGTACAGAGTTCAAGAGATCAGTAGTTATTAGCAAGGTTGTACAAAGCCTACACTTTCTATTGGTGCAGATGCTAGTGTGATGAATATGAGCGGCCTTGCTGCCTCGTGTCAGTATGCTGACTCTAAAGTTACATGGTAATACATTGCCATTGGAATAGCTAAAAGTGTGAGAGCACATGGGACACAGAGCTTGCCTTTTAAATAGCATTTACACCACTCACATTTGTTACTGGCAAAACAGATGATTCTAGGCTGTGACCAAATGATGGCTTTACCACGGCAAGCATAATGACACCAGGAGCAGGCATAGTTGGTTTGCCAATTTGTCTGATAACAGCACACCAGCATTTCCCAACAGATGAAGGCATATGATACCCTTAACAGCAAAACTGACAAACTAAACCACCTGGGTTCTTTCAGTGGAATACATTATTATTACTTTATTAAAAAAAAAAAAATGCAGAGTTCATCAAAATTGCAAGAAAAGCACTAGCGGTAGAGAGTCCTCCCTCTGCGGACATGATGTACGGCAAGCATGTAAGCCCCCCTGCGTTAAGGATGATTGTGTGTTTATGATGACGATATCAACTCAACTGAAATGAATATGAGGAAGAAAACAAGAGCAAATGGAAAAAGCCATCTGGCAGCATATGGTATTAAAGAAGGATGAAAAGTGCAGTTTAGGACTGCAGGGTCTCTCACTCTGGTTAAATTTCAAAGGATAAGCGAGGAAGTGAGTGAAAGTACATTCAAGTCAGACCCCTCTACTCCATAATGAGGATGCATGTGTTTGTGTGAAGGAGTGAGTCAGAATGTTAAACATCAAAGCTGTCCCAACAAGCAATGTTGCAGATCTGGACTGCCCTTCACGTCAATGATCAAATCTGTTTCTTTCCTCCTCCTTCCCTCTCATCATATTCAAAACCTGCCATAGATATTAATACTTACAAAATGTGGCAGGCTGCACTACATTAGGATCGATTTATTTGCAGCACTTAGTTACTAGTGTTCAACTGGAGTTCACTCTAGAGAATAAAAGAGGTAGAGAAGAGAAGAATCTGGGATAGATCAGTTTGTGTTTGCGATCCTGTAAATATTTTGGATAGTTTTGAAATGTTTTGTAGGTAAAATATATACCTGGGCTTATTATTTCACATATACTTGAATCTAGAATGGAGTATGTTTCAACATTCTCAGGTTTAAATGGCGCCTATTTTAGACTTAAAAATCGCATTTTTTAAAATTCAGGTGAAATTTAAATATATCTGCTGCCAAGTTTAGCCTTGTGTAAACAGTTATCTAAATGGCAAAGAGAACGAGTTCTCAGCGCTGAAGGTGGCCACCCTATCTGTAAAGAGAGGAACGAGAGAGAAACTGGAGTTGACCACTTAAGAAATTGGCCATTCTGTCCAAACACGAACATTCACACATTAAAAGACGCCCTTGGTGCAATCTCTATCCTCTCTTTTTCAATTGTGTAAAGTGAAGTATTTTGTTTGTGAAGTATTATGATTCATCGCCCCCCTCTCGTGAATTTTACCCATAATACCTAAATGTTTAACATCAAACGCTCATCTGCTTCCTCAAGTGCACCAGAAACTGCCCTACTATGTACAGCAAGGATATGAAAGCTAAAAAGCAAGATAAAAGAAAACAAATGGTCACACAACTTGCTTGACATGATGAAATTATGCTCATGCACATGCCAACACACACGCACACACCTAATCTCTCACTCTCACACAAACACACACACACATACACACACACACACACATACACACACAGTAACATAAACCACAAGCCCTGCTCGTTTTAGTGGTGGCTGGACATGCAGCAAAGACACAGGAGGAGTGATGACGACGTGTGTGTGAATGTGTGTGCATGGGGTGCAGTCTTAACTGCTCAGAGAAAAAAAGGCAGGGGTGGGCGTGTGTGTGTGTTCATGTGTGTCTGGAGGAAGTTGTCCTAGAATTTCAGCTGCCGACTCTTCCTGTACCTTTCCTCCTCTTCACCTGCAGATCAGGAAAAGAGAGAGAGGGAGAGAGCGGTTATATGGTGCCTGCAGGAAATTAAGATCAAAACAATGAAAGTGATTTCGAACTGGACAGGCTGTAGTTAAAGAAAATACCTTTTAAAAGATGAGAGGAGAAAGTTAAACTGCCGGAGGAGAAACAGATCAGAAGAAACAAACAGAAAACGTCAATATAAAAGAGGCAGAAGCATTGACTGGAATATTAAGAACAGTCACATCAGAGACAGAGATGACACGTTAGCCGCACATAAAGAGGGAAACGTGTTCTGGTAAGCAGGTTGTACCTTCTAAGTGGTGGCGGGAGATATACTTGAGTGCCTCATCCAATAGGATGACAGGAATTGAGATCTTGAGGACTATGATCCATTGGGAATAATGCAGTGGAGTTACCTGGAAGATCAGCTGGGGAACACAAAATGAGAAATGAGAGGTCTGAAAAAGAGAGAGAACAATGTACCTCTCGCTCCATATTTTCTGTAAACACCATGCATTGGTGCAAAAACATCATTATTAATCATTGATTCTGAAACACACACACACAAAAAATCACAACAGTAAACTGATGCCCTGTTCAATTTCTGATGTACTTCAAGCACCTGTGTGACTTCTGTTTTCAATGGTCACTGTATTGTTTTTATGAAACCCATTCGATGTAACTATGAGGATGATGATGATGATGATGATAGTATTCAAATATTTCATTAAGCCACTAAAGAAATATATAAGTATAATAATACTATTTTACTGTACAATAAAAAAGTACATACTAACAATAATAGTCATTTTAGGTACTTTATTTTAAGGTGTCCTTGTTACAACTTACATGTACTTACTATTATTATAACAATTAATTATGCATAATTACATGCAAGTAACTCCAAGCCAACCCCTAATCCTAACCCTAATCATATAGTACATAAGTACATGTAGTTAATTAATATTACTCAGTACTTACATGTATAATTACACTGTAACAAGGACCTTAAAATAAAGTGTAAAGTATTTTTATTTTACAGAACAACCGTAAAATTGCAATACTAACATCTATGGCTGTCTTAATTGGTAAGCATTCAAGCGTTAAACCAGAGAAATTTTATTTTTGGAAAATCACAGGGAAACCTTAAAGCTTTTCTTTTGTTGACTATATATTTATAAACGACTCATTACAAATTTGTGAAAATGGTTGGTGCATGTTGCATTTTTAAATGCACGTTATAAGTTATCCAAGCTCAAAACTCTTGAAGAGATGGGGTTTGTGTGGAGCAGCATGTATTTGAAACGGAGACATTTAGAGTCGCTGAAAATGCTGGATCACAAGCTGCGTGTGTGTAAGAACACAGTGCTGCACTTCAAGCACTGAAGCCAGGAGCTTTTTTGTTGTTGTTGTTGTTTTTACAACTCAAAAGCTGGTTCTGCATATACATGATCCACATAAAAAAATGAAATCGCATTTTGAATGACATGGGGCTACAGTAAGTAAGAGCCCATATATGGAGACGTGTTTAGCTGTATATGTAAAAAAAAAATTGTATCGTATTGGCATTTCGATCACATAAGGAAAGCTCTGGCTTCGTGTGGATGAGCCCTAAATGTAGTAAATGGTTAATGGTTGTTTAAATAAGTAAATGATTTTCATTTTTGCGTGAACCATCTCTTTAAAAACTTTATTTTCCAATGCGGAAGTGAACTACTTTCTGTGAATGTGCGAAACTTCCAATTCAGATCAATAACTAGAAAAATAAAGTACAGCCAATGGTAAAACTATCCATGCTACAAATTAGTACATTTAAGATTATGGTTGTAAATTAAAATAATATGTTAACAAATACCGGATAGCATTAACAAGCAGCATAACAGACTGATTTTTTACAGCTAAAAGAACTGGAAGCTGATGATATTGGAAGCCTCACACATTCAAGTTTGCCGCACTTGCTCTTACAAATAAGGTGAATAATGACACAGAAAAGAGAGATGTTCCTGTATATATCACTCACTGGTAGAGGCTCCACATACAGGATGAGGAAGTGTAGAGACAAGGAAAGAATTATGGCCCCCAGCAGCCATATATTCACCCAGGGTGGCATTCTTAGCAGAGACTGATTCTCTGACAGGCTGTAAGAGATTAAAAATGACAAAGAAAAGAATGGAAGTAGCAAAAAAAGACATTTAGGCCTACTATTTTTTAAGAAAAAACAGACCCAGAAAAGCTCCACCGAGCTCATGAGACATCTGAAAGTTGTTTTACAGTAACTACTTAGACGTATTGAAAGAACTATCAGTATGATGCAGTGCTATAACCATGGCAGCAGGTCTTACCTGTTAAGAGCGTTGAACATCTCTATGGTAACAAGCACAGAAAGAGCCATGGTGGTGGGGTAACGTGACTCAAAGACCTCACAGTCAATACCCTGAAACATGGGGTTTTCTTCTGTACACTGCATAAAGTGCCGCTACAGACAAGAAAAAGACAGTTTAGAGTCAATGTGGGGCAGTACCAAGAGCATCACAAGCCATCTTGAGTATCTTCAAGTGTTTGTTTTCTAAGTGGCATCATTCCTAATAAAACAGAAAGGCTGTGCTTTAGTGCATCTAATATATTCACCATATCAGATGCAAGAGCAATAAGACAGGAAATCATTTGACCCACTGATGGCAGTCTTTGTGACCTTTGAGGGACTGATGTGATATCAGAAAGAGCAGCTGTGTAGATCATCCTGTGAGATCTGAACTCCCTGACACTGAACAGCTGTCTTTATTTTAAAATATTCCGACAAAAAACTTGACAATATTTTAAACTTGTTATTGTGGCATGA
Source organism: Sinocyclocheilus grahami (assembly GCF_001515645.1). Lineage (NCBI taxonomy): Eukaryota > Metazoa > Chordata > Actinopteri > Cypriniformes > Cyprinidae > Sinocyclocheilus > Sinocyclocheilus grahami. The sequence goes on from NW_015505191.1 coordinate 2,732,066, forward strand.
ATCCTTGGTGGAGCAGTTTATTCCAAAACAATCACAATCCTCTTTAAGAAAACAAGATCATTGGGATTTCTTTAACTTTAGAATGCAGCTATAATACTGTATGACTCTATAATACTTTCTTGTTAACATTTTGTATAGTTAAAATTTTGTATATACATTTACTCGCATTTCCACTATGTAGTGCATTGTATGACCCCATTATGTACACTGCCTCTCAAAAGTTTGGGGTCAGAAAGATTTTTTTCTTTTTTTGAAATAAATTAATTTTATTCAGCAAAGGTGCATTACATTGATCAAAAGTGGCAGTAAATTACACGTCACAAAAAAAATTATGAATTAAAGGGATAGTTCACCCAAAAATTAACATTTTGTCATTAATGACTCAACCTCACGTCGTTCAAACCCATAAGACCTTTTTTCATCTTCGGAACACAAATTAAAAAGATATTTTTGATGAAATCCGAGATTCAAGGCCAAGAAAGGTAGGAAGGACATCATTAAAATAGTCCATGTGACATCAGTGATTCAACCATAATTTTATGAAGCTACAAGAATACTTTTTTTGGCAGCGAACTGACCCAGAAGAGAAGGAATCATTGAATAAAGTCGTTATTTTTGTTTTCTTTGTGCATAAAAGGTATTCTCATAGCTTCATAAAGTTACGGTTGAACCACTGATGTCACATGGACTATTTTACCAATGTCCTTACTCTTTCTGAGCCTTGACCGTGGTAGTTCCCTTGCTATCTATGCAGGGTCAGAAAGCTCTCGGATTTCATCAAAAAGATCTTATAGTCCATGTGACATCAGTGATTCAACCATAATTTTATGAAGCTACAAGAATACTTTTTTTGGCAGCGAACTGACCCAGAAGAGAAGGAATCATTGAATAAAGTCGTTATTTTTGTTTTCTTTGTGCATAAAAGGTATTCTCATAGCTTCATAAAGTTACGGTTGAACCACTGATGTCACATGGACTATTTTACCAATGTCCTTACTCTTTCTGAGCCTTGACCGTGGTAGTTCCCTTGCTATCTATGCAGGGTCAGAAAGCTCTCGGATTTCATCAAAAATATCTTAATTTGTGTTCCGAAGCTGAGTGAAGGTCTAACAAGTTTGGAACGACATGAGGGTGAGTAATTAATGATGGAATTTTCATTTTTGGGTGAACTAACCCTTTAAATACTGTTCTTTTGAACCCTCTATTTATTAGAGAGTCCAGAAACATCAAGCACCACAATCAATTTCAACATTGATAATAATAAGAAATGTTTCTTGAGCACCAAATCAGCAAATCAGAATGACTGCTGAAGGATCATGTGACTCTGAAGACTTGAGTAATGGCTGCTTAACGACTTCAAACCTTAGGCATCCTGTTAATTTTCCTGCCATTGTGGTATTAATAAAGTTATTATTTTAGTTTGTTGTGCCTGAGCTCATTTAGAACATATTTCTAAAAGTCTGGTATATCATTTTACAGAAATACTTCTTAAATTAACTCAAGCAAAACTGTACATCATAAGAGAAATTATCCTATTAATTAAAACAAATCACTGTTTATTTTAAATCACTGTTGACTCACAAGCTGATAAAAAGACACCTGTGGCCCGTCCTCATCAAACAAATACCACCAGGTGGCAGCGCCGACAGTGCCTAGACCCACATATCCTAGAAAAACAAGAGTAAAATAATTCCAGTGTGGTTTGTTGCTTCATAGAGCTGACATGCAGTTTTCAGGGAAGAACTGTAAGTGCACTTAAAGTGGCAAAAAGGGTCAATAATATTAGATTCTATGGAATAACCAAGATATTGTACTAACCTCCAATGGCCAGGTATCTGAAGAAGAGCCAGCCAGAGATGAGAGGCTCCTTAGGGTTTCTAGGGGGCTTGTCCATGATGTCCAGATCAGGGGGGTTGAAGCCTAGGGCAGTGGCTGGCAGACCATCCGTCACCAGGTTCACCCACAACAACTGGACGGGGATCAAAGCCTCAGGCAGGCCTAGGATGGCTGTCAGGAAAATACTGCGATGGGGGAAAATAAGGAGCTCGCGTAAGTGTAAATGTGGATAGGAAACTGAGGCACTACACCAATCAGGCCCTCACTCACCACACCACCTCTCCCACGTTGGACGAGATGAGGTAACGGATAAACTGCTTCATGTTGTTGTAGATGGCTCGTCCCTCTTCCACTGCAGCCACAATGGTGGAGAAGTTATCATCTGAGAGCACCATCTCGGAGGCTGATTTGGCTACAGCTGTGCCTGAGCCCATAGCGATGCCAATTTCAGCCTTTTTTAAGGCAGGGGCATCATTAACGCCATCTCCAGTCTGAAAGTGAGATGGGTAGGAACAGAGTGAAGGATAAGGGTTGATAGACACTAACTGGCTTTCCACACAGCACTTAACATTTGGCCCTTCTAAGCCCCACCTCTGAACCATAATTGACTTGCTCGATGAACTGAATTGTGCCATTTTATCAGACAAGCATTTGCTCTTTTCTAAAGAAAAAAAAACATTTATGGAAAAAGTTCTGCATGTTTGATAATTTCTGTAAAATTCACCTTTGTTATCACAGGAATAAACTGCATTTTAAAATATATTAAATTAGGAAACGTTCATTTAAATTGAACTAAAATTTCACAGTATTAAGGTTTGTACTGTATTTCTAATCAAAAAAATTCAACCTTTGTGAGCATAAAAGACTTTTCAAAAATAAATTTTTACCAACCCCAATCTTGAGCGATAGTGTTCATTTGCTCTAAGATAAACGGAAGTTGTTTCATTTCTGTATTAATCATGTTAATGTGCAATTTAACGGTTTATTTAAAGACATACCACAGAAAAAATGTTTGAAATGTCAATTCATTCAAGAAAACAATACTCGCATATAACTCGGTACCTCCAAATCAATTCTATGGTATGTTCTAGAAAGCTTATTTGAGTTATCAACAGTAAACAAAAAGGGTGGAGCTTATCTAAGGGTCAATTCAAAGGCCATTTGTTAAAAAAAGTGGATTCAAGTAAAGATTCAAAACAAATTAAGCTTATGAAAAGACAATAATCCAAAAGTAAATAATATTTGCTCTTTGGTAAATGCTTATTACAGGCTGGGGATTAAACAGGGGTTAAGTAGAGGATGAGGAAATCTTTGTTTTCATGTTCTAAAAGAAGCAAAGCAGCCTCTGTTGTGCACACTGATGTCTGGGAAATACCTCAAGTCCCCAAATGACAAACAGACACATGCATACAACAGAGCTGGAGGCGACAGTGTGTGAACAGGAAGAGCACTGACATGCTCTCATAACTCCAGCAGGGAAAATCAGCATAAAAGACAAGGCTGTCTATCTCTGAGAGATGTAGGTGCTACAGAATATTACATTATTGCTAAGAGACTGGAGAATAGAATCAGAGACTTCATCCTTCATATGATCCTCTCAGCTCTCTGATTGTGTAATTGCCACCTTCACTCATATTAACAGCCCAACTGTGACAATTACGATGACATGCTGTATTTAAAGTTATTCATTCTTGGTAATGAAGCATATTTTCTTTTACTCAAACCAAAAGTATAGCAATTAGATTATACAATAATATTAATGTTAAATGTAAGGATAATACTCATGTTACAATACAATACAATTAAAAAAAAGAACTTTCAGCCCAAAAGTTTTGCACATCTACTAATAGTGGGTGCCTTTCACTTTTGTCAAGTCAATTTTTATTAGATGGTTGTTGTTGGCGTTCATTTCAGACCCTCTTTTGACGTTTTTAGTTTTTAACTTCTGTGATACCAACCACTAACCACTATATCTCACCATCGCTGTGATCTCATCAAAGGACTGCAGATAAGCAACGATCTTTGACTTGTGTGCAGGCTCGACACGGGCAAAGCACCGTGCCCTTTTCACAGCTTCTCGCTGGGCCTCTGGAGTCAGGTCATCGAACTCCCTGCCTGTGTAGGCTCTTCCTTCCACATCTTCATCCTCATTGAAAATGCCAATGCGTCTGCAGATGGCCACGGCGGTGCCCTTGTTGTCCCCAGTGATCATGATGACACGTATACCGGCCTTACTGCACAGCTTTATTGAGCCAATCACCTCCTTTCTGGGCGGATCTAGCATCCCCACACAGCCAACGAAGGTGAGATTTGCCTAAACAGATAATCAGATTATGCATGTTATCCCAGATATATGAATTTACATGTACAGTGGCTTTAGAAAATACTTGTAAAAAATCCACATGTAAAAATGTATGAATTTAATTACATTAAACAACAAAACCAAACCAGAAGATGAAGTGGTACAAACAAATATCACTCATTACCATTAGAAAAAATTGCTTATTTCATTAATTTGTGTTTATTGCATTTATGATGCAATCTACACACAATTGTACCTGGCACAATGTTTGGGTGGGTTAGGGTTAGGGGGTGTTACAAAACATTAATTATCTGTAAATGGAATGCATTGTTTGCCCATTGAAGAAAAAAAAAGTATGAATTATAAAAAAGAAAATATATATAAATATTGCTTTTAATAACTGTAATAATTGATAATTGTTCATAAATATAGTCAACTAATTTGTAATTGTTTTAATGAATATTATTAAAAATAAACAATAGTAAACATTAAATATCAACAAATGATAATAATTTATAATAACAAATTATAATAATTTATATATATATAAATAAAATAAATTTTAAAAAATTGTATCTGTTGCTTAAGTGTTCAAATACTTTTTGGCGTCAGTGCACATGATAATATACACAGTGAATTGCATAAAAAAGATAACTGGTAAAACTGTTGTCTGGAACATGGACAGATGTTTATAAAGTTTCTAACTCTCTCACCTCGTACTCTGAGAACTTGGCAGCGTTTTCCAGGTCCATTTTATCTTCAAGAGGTGGAGAGTCTCGTGTGGCCAAAGCCAAGCAGCGCAGAGTGTCCCTGCCTGCCCCCCAGTCTCTAATAGTGCTCATCAGCTCCTCCTTTACCGCCATGGTCAACGGGACACGGTCTTTACCGACACGCACAAACTGACAACGGTCAATCACACTCTCTGGAGCGCCCTACATACAAAATGAATAAAAGGAGAAGCAAGGGTGATGCATACAGCAAAGTTTACTGAAGGTACTGATAGATTTGAGATGTTCTCAGATGTGTGTTTAAGTTAAAAGTACCTTGACAAACATCTTGCTCTGAGAGTTCGAGCCATTGGGAGTGCAGTACACAGACATGGACTTCCTGTCTCTGGAAAACTCCAGTGTGAATTTTTTCTGCATCAGCTTTCTGATAATCTAAGGGGAAAAAAGGATAGAGAGAGAAAGAATGTGGGATGTTAGATCAAACAAAGGTGAAACACTGCTGTCATTGTGTGTGTGTGTGTGTTGGGAAAGATGTAATTTTCAGCAGTTTTTTAAGGTTTCCTTCAGTTTTCCTAATTAAAAAAATTAGAGTAGCAAAAGTTCAAAATTAAGTTTAATGAGTGGAGCTCATGCAGGTTCTAGGGGTCAGTTGTTCAGACAAGCTATCGCAGGGCTCAACAATAAGGCATCACTGCATTACATGCAAAGTTATGTTATAGGTGTATAATTTATAAATTTTTAGTTTATACATTTTAGACTTAACATTTAATGAAAAACAAACACTACCGTTGAAAGGTTTTGGGGTTGGGTGGTGTTTGAAAGAAGTCTCTTATGCTCACTATGCGTAATCTTATACATTTATTTGATCAAACGAAAAACAACAAACACTGTGAAATATTATTACAACTCAAAATAACCTTTTTTTATTTGAATACATTGTAAAATGTAATTTATTCCTTTGACTGGAAAGCTGAATTTTCAGTAGCCATTACTCCAGATGAACAGAAATGTCTTGTTACATTATAAATGTTTTTATTGTCACTTTTTTACCACTTTAATGTCTTTGCTGAATACAAGTATTAATTTATTTTCAAAAATAAATAAATACATAAAAATCTTACTGACCCTTAACAGTAGTGTACATGCTTCTAGCATAAATATATAATGTATTAAAAAATAAAAATGAATTATCCCCTACACATTTCTGTTGTGTATTCACTTTAAAAACTGTATATAAAAAATACAATCCAGATATGCAGGACAAAAATTCAGTGAGGCAAGGGAATTAATTTGCCACTAGGTGGAAACCACCTCCAGCACATGAGAACAGAGCATTTACAATGGGTAAAATAAGTATTGAACACATCACCATTTTTCTCAGTAAATATATTTCTAAAGGTGCTGCTGACATGATATTTTTACCAGATGCCGGTAACAACCCAAGTAATCCATACATACAAAAAAACAAAACAAATAAGTTCAGAAATTAAGTTCTGTGTAATAAAATGGAATGACCCAAGGAAAAAGTATTGAACACGCTTACTGAAATTTTTTTAATACTTCGTACAAAAGCCTTTGTAGGTAATAACCGCTTCAAGAAGCCTCCTGTATGGAGAAACTAGTCATATGTATTGCTTAGGTGTGATTTTGGCCCATTCTTCCACACAGTCTTCAAATCTTGAAGGTTCCATGGGCCTCTTCTATGAACTCTAATCTTTAGTTCTTTCCATAGATTTTCTATTGGATTCAAGTCAGGTGATTGGCTGGCCATTCTAGCAGCTTTACTTTCTTTCTCTGAAACCAAATGAGAGTTTCCTTGGCTGTGTGGGATCATCGTCTCGCTGAAATGTCCACCCTCATTTAATCTTCATCATCCTGGTAGATGGCAGTCTCGGTACATTTTTCCATTCATCCTTCCTTCAATTATATGAATTTTGCCAGTGCCATACTATGATGTTTTGGGGTGATGTGCAGTGCCATTTGACCTCCAAACATGGTGTGTATTATGGCATCCAAAGAGTTACATTTTTGTCTCATCTGACCAGACTATATTCTCCCAGTATTTCATAGGCTTGTCTAAATGTTGTGCAGCAAACTTTAAAAGAGCTTCAACATGCTTTTTCTTCACTAATAGAGCCTTGCGTGGTGAGCGTGCATACAGGCCACAGCGGTTGAATGCATTACTTATTATTACAGGTCTTTCTGAAGCTCTCCACAAGTGATCCTTGGCTCTTGGACAACTCTTCTGATAATTCTTTTCACTCCTCTATCAGAAATCTTGCGAGGAGCACCTGGCCATGGCTGATGTGTGATGAAATTATGTTCTTTCCACTTTTTCTGTAATATGGCCCCAACAGTGCTCACTGGAACATTCAGAAGTATAGAAATCCTTCTGTAACCAATGCCATCAGTATGCTTTGCAACAATAAGGTTGAGAAGGTCTTGAGAAAGCTCTTTGCTTTTACCCATCATGAAATGTTTCTTTTTGTGACACGTTGGTCATGAGACACCTTTTTATAGGCCATCAGTTGGGACTAAACCAGCTAATATTAATTTCCACTGACAAGGGGCAGGATTGCTTTCTAATTACTGATAGATTTCTGCTGGTGTCTTGGCTTTCCATGCCATTTTGCACCTCCCATTCTTCATGTGTTCAATACTTTTCCCCTGTGTCATTCTACTTTATTACACAGAACTTAATTTCTGAACTTATTTGATTTGCTTTCTTTCTATGTATGGATTACATGGATTGTTACCGACATCTGGTGAAAATTTCATGTCAACAGCACCTTTAGAAAAATATTTACTGAGAAAAATGGTGATGTGTTCAATACTTATTTTACCCGCTGTATGCTTCCCAACCTAAAGTACTGTACATCATGCTCTGTCTCTAGTTGCTGCCTCTGTCCATGGCTCTCTTTAATATCAGGATCAGTACTCAGTTCTACAGATGTTTAAACAAGGCTTGCATGTGTGAGAGAAAACCAGTGTCTCTTCTTCCCAGCTCCCCTGAGAACAACACGACGGCACTCCTCAGTAGGGTTCCCGTGTTTTAACATTTAAAACATTTAACCCCCCTCTTTAAATCCATCCATGTGCCCATCCAACTATCTGTCATCTGTTACTATCTGTCTGAAAGTCTGCCACCAATACGTATTGACAGAAGTACAGTATAATCTCTTTCGGTTTCATAAGCCAGTAAAACTTTGGATCAGAGTGGAAAGTTTAGCTAACCTCTTCATATACTCGCCTGGTTATCTAAATATTATGCTTTGCCTCTGGGAGTTTGTGTCACTAAAGTTTGGAGAAGGATTGCGGGGTCAATAGAATCAAGACAGCGGTGCTTCAGAGAAAAATGTTTCCCATGAGGAAAAGGGAGAGACGGAACAGGACTAGCCCACTGTTCCCAGTCTCCCTAATGCAGCAGTGTGGGACGTGTGACTGGTTTCTATAAACATCTACAAGTGTGCACAAACCTCAAGTCTTTCTCTCAGTGACTCTATAACTACTGACTTGAATTAACAAGCCATTAAACATGGCTTGCACAAGGTGCATGCAGTAGGTTTCTTGATGTTGTTGTTTTTTCCCAGTGGTCTTCCTATATATACTGAAGACACTGTGTTCATCTCTTTTCGTTTAAATATCCTGTCTAGCACCACTGGCCAAACTTTGGCAGCTCTTATATTTCTTCTGAAGACTCATCCATCTATCCCTCTATTTATCGTTTTTCATCACTTCCCGTTATGCTCTCATTTATTGCTGTCAGTCTCATATCATGGTGCACCCCACGGCTCCCTTCTTACCAAGTTGCATGCTGAAGCTCGTTCCACTCTGCTGAGTCCGGAGAGGTCGGTTTTAAACACGTTCATCTTCTCCACCAGAGTCGTGAGCGCAGTTTCTGTGGCCTCGCCCACTTTCTCGTACACTCCTTTGGCCTGTGGGACAACATAAGCACAAAAGTGCCTAAATATTCAGTTCCCTATTAGCCCAAATAACATGAAGCATACATACAGCACTTGCAAAATCACTTAAAACAGAAGCTTGGAGTAATGATTGTTAGAAATGATTTCTACTTCAGAAATTATTGTTACAGTGCACTTTAAATGTCACATGGAAGCAATGGAGCAAGAGAATGTGTAACAAACAAAATCTAACCTAATCTAATTCTAGTAAGTGCAGCAACAAAGCATGTCCTATTATAATATTTTAAATAATTTCTATATAGGGTCTCAAAATTTTAAATCAGTTGATTTTCATGACTTTTCCAGTCCTTGTTGATTACTGAATGAGGATTCAATAGGATTCATGTCATAATGAGAAAAAATGCCAAGGTTTTGATTCTAAAAAACTGATAAACTCTATCCCTTCAATGCAAATTAATTTGTTAATTATAACAATTTGGCGAACAACATTGATCGTTATATAACTCAGTTTTAACAGTTTAACCTGTGATGACAAAGCTCCATTTTCAGCAGCCATTACTCGATTTATTGGACATTAAAGCCATTACTTCAATGTCACAAAAACCTTCAGAAATCATTTAGTATGATCAAAAATATCCTGAGATTTGAATGTGGCAGTCATGGAAGGTGAATTTCTTAAAGACTAATTTCTAACCAGTGAAATATTTTAGAATGGATAAGTATATATGTATATTTGCTATAGAAATTTGTATTCTATTTTTTGCAATATTAATGTCTTTATTTTCATGACTTTCCAAAACTGTAAATCACAATTTTAAAACCTCATATTTCCTGGTTTTCCATGACTATGGGAACCCTGTATGTAACTACTATATAAAGGCTGCACCTAAAAATCATAAACAGTGGAGGAGTGTGTTCTATAAAATCCCAGCCTCACATTGTTACTTAACATTCAAACACATGGCTCCAGTGTTAACATCCATAATGGTTTATTAGAGCTCTAAAGTTCACAGTTCACTCTAAGGATTCTCTGTGGAAATATTTGCATTATTTCAGGAAGCAGGCTACTATGGTGGTGGAACATGACATTTAATTAGGTAGTGATTATTTATCTACAATAATAAGACTTTTAAAATATTTGCTTAATTTATGGCAGCCTTTAAAGTATTACTATTACTAATGTGGCCTTTTTTAACTCCATAAAATTAGATTGAGTGCTTTCAATAACAAAGCACGCTTTAAAAATCTTCGGCTTGTCCTAACTTGCACTGTCCTTTACCCTACCTGACAACCACAGAATAAGCATGATATTATGCAATGCAGAAACCATGATACCATGGCAATGGAACAGAGGTGAGAAATGCAAGCCAAATGCGCAAAACAAGCAAATTAAAAAGCTGCCCATCCCTGAGGAACAGAAGATGCATGGTTAACACTTCAGCAATGAGAGCAAGACGGACTCAAAACACTGAATGAGACTCGTTGTTAAAGTAAATGTGGCATCTGAGCATTAGATGCAGGAGAAGATCCACGCACACACTGCTGACCTCATTATAGTCCAGCGAGGAGTCGTTGCACAAGGAGCAGATCGTAGCCAGTTCCACCAGACCATCATATTCTCCACACTGCACCGGCTTGTCAGCTTTCAGCCTAAGGGAGAGGCAGTTATTGCAAGATGAAGGGATGTAAATACAAACTAAGTATCCAGAATGAGCATTAGATTATTTGGAAGAAGTAAAAATGAGATGATGTTTTGCGAAGGATCAAAGGCTCTGAGTATGTTTGTGTGTTCTTACACTTGTCCCTCCGGAGCATAGGTTGAGCCGGTGATGGTGAACTCATGCAGGGAGCAGCTGGTGTCATCAACCTTATTAACCACAAACATCTAAGAGAGACAGAAGTGAGATAGGGAGAGAGACAGCATGAGAATCACATGCAGATTAATGAAACAAACCGAACTTCAGGATTCCCACTTTTTTTGGACAATGAATTTCTATGACTTTTTTGTTCATGATTACTGGATAAAGATGTTTTGTTTTTAAGAAGAATGCACTCAGAACATTTCAAGATAAAGAAACATTTCAAATTGGCCAAAAAAAATCTTATTGTTAAGCCTTGAAACTAAAACAAATTATGTTCACTACAGAAACTTCCCAAACTTGGATGTTTTATTCATTTCCATAACATCCACGGGCCAAGAAATGACAATTTTAAAATTCCCTGATATTCCAAAGTTTTCCATGAGGAAATCCTGGCACATAAAGTTCTAAATGCTCATAAGTTTACCAATTAAAAAGTGGTTATTGTAATTAAAGCTGGAAAAACAAAGGACTCCACAACTGTGCCCAAGAAAACATGTTTTCAAAAAGAATAAGCAAATAAGTTCTCTAAGGCATCTGAAAATAGTTACAAATCCCAATTGCGTTAAAAAAAAGAAAAGAAAAGAAAAAACCACCAACAGACAGCTATGACTCCACCCATTCGGCTCTGGGGTTTCCCTTATCCTCCGTCCAATCAGAGGCAGAGCAATGATGTCATAATGCACTGGCAGAGGGTAGGTTCCTGTGTTTAGTGGCTGGCATGAGCTCTTGCCTGTCTGATCCAACACACTCACACAACTGCCAACAGACAACACAAACTACAATAAACTACTGCCTCCTACTGAAATGTCTGCTTTCACTGGACCAAATGAAAACAGATGAGGTGAAAGAGTGACAATCACTTTACCACTATTTCGGCTGACATTTGTCTAGTTTTTATAATTAACTCCAACTGTTGTACCGTCTTGTGTGCACCACCAAGGCCAAATTCTACTGCATGACTGAAGCAAATAAAGCGATTCTGGTTATTAGAATAAACAACACAAAAGTGTCCAAGAGAGCTGGACAACATGAAGTGGTGAAGATGAGTTCATCCTGACAACATCAGACAAATCAGCCAAACCCATAATGCAATGCATGCATTTTCTTTGCTACGACTTCCGTCATGCTGAAATAAGCCAGCAGGAGAAGTGGCAGCTCTGGGCGAGTTTCAGCAGAGAGAAGAGAGATCTTATTTCCGCACTATACCCTTCCTACAGTATGTGGGCGTAGGGGCAGATGAAACAGGTGGATGGTGGAATGGAACTCATAAAGCCAATTTGGCGAGCGCCATTGATCACAGACCCAACCTTTCGGTTCAGATGACAGGTCTGAAATGGAGGTGCCTGCTGGGAAGGAGTAAAAATGAATCCTGATCTTACGAGGTGTCGTAAATGTTGATTATGCAGTAGGTGGACTTGCTGAAATGTGTTTTATCATGATTAAAAGCCACTGCATGGGCACTAAAACACACACACACACAAACAAATTCCAGAAGTAGGTTCTTATCAGCATCAGCCCTCGGCTCCATAATGAAGCATCTAAACTTAGATATTACTAACACAATACTTGCCAAACAGCCATGTATGGGCACATCCTTAAAAGGAGGTTACATGAAAGGTCGTCTCAAACATACACAAACACACACAGGAAAAACATTCTCTCTTGGCGTGACATCACTCAGAGCAAGACTCAATTAAATGTGTCTGATTAAAGAATTAATGAAGCAGTTAAGCTGTAAAAACTTTCAGAGGTCCACAGTACTTCTGCTTCCTGTTTGAAACGGACGCACATACACAAAACTTAATTGTGGAAAACACAAAGCGGTCGGCAGGCAGCAGCAATCAGAGGGCTGGATCATGCCTCTAAGCCCTTAAAATAAATGGATTATTGAGTTAGCTTGCTCTGCAGGAAAGAACAGTCTCTCAGGCAAAAAAAATCTGCCTTTATAAAGTAATGACCAAATTATCATAGCAAGTACTGGTACACAGTACCATTTCTCAGCATTCGTGCAAGTACAGAGTGCTTTTTACTCCATAAAGCTAACATAAAAAATAAAAAATAAAAATTTGATGCATGTATATGAGGTTGTTTCATATTATTTGAAGAGTAGGCTATCTGATTCTAAACATAAGTTACAAAAGTGGCAGGTTCTCTTTTCTGAAGAACAATATTTTGGGGCCTGCTTCTCTAGTCTTTGACCACACAGGAATCTGTGCCGCTCGATTTCCACAGTCAAACACCATGCAAACAGACATTGTCAACAGGGAAAGAGGGGGAACAAAATTAGATCCAGTTACCTGTTCACTATCACAATGTACTCCTTGACCTTGGGATGCTTGGCTCTGACATGTTCATTTAGTGAAGATTTTTTTGTTTGGTTGTATTGTCATGTTTAGGTATGTATTATTTATTGGCCTGCACCAATAACTCTACAAAAACCACAGCGGAATTCACATGGCCATCATTCATCATGTTAGACAAACATGCTCCCAACTCTTTATTATTATTTTACTATTATGCATTACAATATACAATATTATACATTACTATTTTTAATAACATTCCAATTGGTTTAGCTCTCAATTTTTAACGAACTAATTAAAATGCAATGTAATGTAGAATATTGTGTGCAAAAGCATTACTTTATTTCAGCAATGTACTTTTCGTCTCATTTGCCACTGTAATATGTGTAGACTATCGTTTAAATGTTTGGGGTCAGTAATATTTTCTTAGAAGTATTTTATGCTCACCAAAGCTGCATTTATTTGATCATAAATACAATAAAAACAGTAATATGAAATAGTAATACAATTTAAAATAACCATTTTCTAATTTAATATATTTTAAAATGTAATTTATTCCTGTAATGGCAAAGCTCAATTGCAGAAGCCATTCCTCCAGTCTTCAGTATCACATTATCCTTCAGAAATATTTCTAATATGCTGCTATAGTTCTCAAAAACATTTCTTATTATTATCATCATCAATGTTTTATTATTATTATTATTATTATCACCAAGTCTTATTATTAAAGTTATACTGTTGTGCTGCTTCATATTTTTGTAGAAACTGTGATGCATTTTTTCTGGATAATTTAAATAGAAAAAATAAATAAATCAATAACAAACAAACATAAAATAGAAACAGAAATCTCTGTAACACTATAAATGTCTGTCACTTTCGACCAATTTACTGCATTCTCACTTAATAAAATTATTTTCTATCAAAATAATAATACAAAAAAAAATAATGACCCTAAACTTTTGAACATTTATATTGTGTACATCAACATTATATTAACCATTAAAAACCCACTATGCAACATCTTTAAAAACATTTTACAATATTTAAATTCAGTCCCCCCAATTCTGTAAATTTACACCCACAGTGAGCAGAAATTCAAATATGACAACCACAATGTACTGAAATGTACCAACAAGCAGCAGTGACGTGTGCGTGTTTACAGTGAGTGATCAGTAGCATAAAAGAATCTAAAGGAAAACATCATGATAAGGGTTGTTGCTAGCCTGTTTTGTTTGTTTATAGTCATTTATAAATCAGATCTGCACCAAAAACAACAACAACCATCCCGTAACTTGGCAGGCATGGAATTCTGTTGCTATACGTTGTCATAGCAACAGATACCAGGGAACAGGGTAGCAAGCAGTGATATGCAATGATGAGCCTCTGATAAGAATGTGTGTGTGTGCATTTCACAGTAGTGGAAAAGGAATTTAGGCACCTGTATTTCCTCCTGATTTAGCCAAAGTGACTTCCGCATTAGTGACGGTGACACTTAGATGATGTCTGGCTTCAACAAGCCACATGGTTAGTTGATTGGCTTAGGTCATCCTGAACAACACCGCACCGCAGTGACAGCACTAATTCCAAGTCCGGGATAAGCATCTTCTGTCCCTATAATAAGCCTCTCAGCACTACGCTTTTAGTACTTCACATTACGAGGCACAGGAGGTTTAACAGAATGTTGAATCCATTTGGGACGCATTTCCACAAGCTCAATTTTAAAATTCTGTCTCGCTTGTGAAATGTCTTTTCTTTAGGGACTTCTTAGGTGATGAATTTCTGCTTCAGGCTTAGGCTGACATTGTTATCTGTTCCCTACCATGAAGAGTGGGAGTTGATGACAAATTAGCAACAAACACATACATATAACTCTCTTACGGTCTCAGTCTCCTTCCTATGTGACAGTACTATGCATTAAAATGTGTATGAGATTTGGTAATGTCTCATATTAATTTATATTTATTATTAATATTAATGGAAAAAGGCAATCAAAACAAGCACTACTCTTTTCAAAATAAAAAGCAACATGAAAGGCGCCAGATATACCAAAAAGTGTTCAACATACAGTACATTACAGTGAATTGTCCGCATTAGGCTTCCTAAACACGTGCGACTCTGCTTCCTACGGCATTCTTGGATCATGCTGCAGCAGGAGCAGATGCAAGGAAGAGCGTGAGAGGAATAGAAATGACAGAGCACAAAAATATGAGGGAAATTAAATATGGCAGGCGGGAATCCCTTACTGAGTGAGATGCAGAAGGCCAAGCTATGACGGGAAGAGGATGAGAAGGATTATTATTAGCATGCCTATTATTAACATATTTGCTGTTTGTTAGTACTTATAAAGCACATTCTGCATGAACATATTCTACATCCCTAATCCTACCCAATACCTAAACTTCACATCTACCTTACTAATTATTAATAAGCACCAAATTAGAAGTTTATTGAGGCAAAAGTCATAGCAAATGGTTTGTTAACAGTAGGAATTGGACCTTAAAATAAAGTGTGACCCTGAGTTTTTAATTTACATATATTAACAGGATAATCAGAAAGTGTTTATATAGAAATATTTAGCAATATATTTACATATGGCAGTTTATTTCACAATAATGTCTGGCCGACTTTATATTATCATGGCTAATTTACAGCTGCTCGACAAATAAAGCCATTTATTTATACACAAATGAATATAAAATGTTAATGAGATACCATATATGCACATCTCTCTCTCTCTATGTGTATATACTGTATATACAAACACACACTCTGTTTATATATATCTGGTCAATATATCGGTGCATATTTTTTAAAGAATAGCACAGTCTGTTACATAGCTAAGCCTGAAAGGAGTTTTTGTTTCCAAGATACAGGTGAACCTTCTTCATTTTAAAAGTGTTTCAATTACGATTGAATTACGCCTTATTTTAATTATTTCAATTACGCATTAAATAGGATGTATTAGGTTGATACTAGGTTAAATCTGTGTCCAGGAAGAGCTGGTAAAGTGAATGTTGTGGTGTTTGACTACAGTGCTCGCCCTTAATGTTTGAGCTCTGATCGTTGCAGGTCTGGGATCAGGGTGCGGACTGTGTAAATATTTACCACAGCACAGTGGGACTCTTTCCGGAAGGTTCCCGTGCACTTGCAGGGAATTAAGCAGCTTCTGAACAGAGGGAACACCCTGCTGTTAAACACAGGAGAGACCTCAGGCAGAGACACACAGACGGACGTTCAGCACACACACACACACACACACACACACACACACACACACACACACACACACACACACACACACACACACACACGTGCAAGTAAAGCATTGTACCTAAGGATATAAAATCTCCATGCCATGGGACTTCGCAAAAAAGCCCACACAAACATACATAGGGGTTTCATTGTAAACAGAGAAAACAATGGAGTAGCTCACAATGGAAATGCTAGTGACCGCTTTATATGAATATGTGCAGCACCACACTGGAAAACAAAACCCCCAAAAAAAGATTTGATATGACTTCAATATTGCAATCATGATTTTCCAATTGAAATCATAAAGGTCACACAACTAGAAGCTGGAGATGCAAGGAGTCTGATAAATGAATAAAAAGGGAGTGAGAGGTACAGATTGTGGAAAGAAAAAGAATTAATTCTCCAAACCTTTCCTGCTCTCTACTTTTGCAATAGCATGAAATACATAGTGACAAAAAGCTATGTATATAAGGCCTGAACTCTGACTTTAAATGGCCTGAATTGAGAACCAGTTCTTGTAATATTGTACACAGATCTACCTCAGGGGTTGGACAGAAAGCCTGTGGCCTTGATGGATCCACGTCTGCAGCTGTAGAAGAATATAATGTAAAAGGCGTTGCAATCACGTCCTGCCGACTTGCCTATACAAGTTGAGGATTTTCCATTGCATACAAACACAAACATACACCTTGAGTGTCTCAGAGTGACTTCCACATGTCCTGCCTCTCAGAAAGCAACGACATAAAAGAGACCACAGCACTTCATTATTCTTCAAGGATACCTATGAAAGAATCTATGCCTATCACCTCAAAACCCAGAAAGGTGCTGACTAATGCTTATAGCACGTTCAAACTCTCCTTCTTTAGAACAGTAGAAAACCTCAGTAATAACAAGAACAGCCTCTAGGCCAGAGTGATGGCACTGAAATGATGACACAACACCTTAAAACACAAAAGATCAAGTAATTAAACTACACAGCAGTTCTTGGCTGTGCTGTGAGTTAGGTTACTCTGTGTCACACACATCTCTCTGAATACAGGTGGTACAGTCATGCCAATAAAACATGGGAGCTTGATTTTCTCTCTTTAGCGAATGTGAAGATATGACAGTGGGAAAAATTAAAGAAACTAATTCTATAGGAAACAAGTACACAGTTCAGTGGTAGTTCATAAGGGTGTGATTGGTTAACCGGATCAAGAAGTTTCAAGGTGAAGTGTGTACTTTCCGCACCATTAGTGGCACCAAATACAACTGCAAAAATAACTACTGTTTTCACACCAGTTTCCCAAACACTCTGCCTGACTGCCATTGGACAAACATGTAGTCCTGCCCTAAACATACACCACTGAATCATTCTGAATAGTCAGCCTACCAATACAAACTTACACTACTGTTCAAAAGTCTGGATCAGTAAGATATATTCTTTAGCAATTAATACTTTTATTCAGCAAACCAATCAAAACTGACAGTAAAGTCATTTATAATGTTACCAAAAAATTATAATTCAAATAAATGCTGTTATTTTAAACTTTGTTCAACAAAGAAATCTGAAAGAAAAAAATCAATTATCACAGTTTCCACAAAACTATTAAGCACCACAACTGTTTTCTGTGCTGATAGTAATAATAATAAGTGTTCAGGATATTTGAAAGTATCATGTGACACAGAAGACTGGAGTAAAGGCTTTTTCAGCTTAACCAAGTTACATTTTACATTTTTATAAATTATACATTTTATAGTTACAGTGGTTATAGTACATTTTAAAATATATTTAAATAGAAAACAGTTCATTTAAATTGTAATATTATCAAATAAATGCAGCCTTGGTAAGCATGAGACTTTTCAAAAAAAAATAAAAAACTTAGACCCCAAACTTTTGAATGGGAGTGTATATCTCTGCACTATTAAATAATCAAGATAACATTTAACAACTACTGTGATTAAACAATCATTCAGCTCCAATGGTGTCAAAAAAAATAATCTCAAAAAGCAGCTGTAAATCTGAAGTGAATTTGTAATTTGGAGCATGTCTGTAAACTGGAATTATTTTTTAATTTACTAAGACTAAACAGTGTGAACACACAATATACAACTGAAAGCAAACAGAGTGATTTTACAAAACTAAAACACCCCCCCATTATAATCAATAAGGTAGTCTATGGCGCTTGCACTTCAGATGCCACACAGTGTAAATACACAGATTATTTTTCTGCAGTTTTGACATGTTGAATATATTCTATAAACATTATAATAAATGAGCATTTAAACGGTTTTACTTTAGTGCTTTGATGAGGACCATTGTGAAGCTGGCTATTTAGAAGGCAGTTTAGTTTCTGTCTTAATGTATTGATGTAAAATAAATGTGAGTGAACGGTTGCTGGAGGGGCTGGATTAATGTCCAAACCACGCACTGGTGCACACATCATCAAAAAAGAGATGTTGTTGTTTTTAAGTAAAGAATACAAGGGAACATGTAAAAAAAAAAAAAAAAGTACACTGGACAAGAACCTAATAATTACGCCATGTCTCTAAGCACTTAAAAAGTGCAGCTCAGTCTTTAAAATGGCTCTGGACTGCTTTTCAGCATCCCAACAAGTCTAGTACTTCCAACTCTCTCTTTCCCTCTCAACTCTTGTGTTGTGCCTGGTATGTTTCTGTGGTCTTCCATATGGCAGCCAGCGAAAGCTGCTATTGTTGCATCACTCAGCTCTGTATGAGAGGCCCTGGCACAGCATCAAAGACCTGCTCTGATGGTAAACACCACTGTAGTATCCAGGCTTGTGAAACCCACCTGCCAGTGCACCAGAAACCACAGAAACAGGGTACACACACAGGCCTGGAATCAGTAGGAAAGAATTCCGAGATGTTGTCTAAAAATAATTCATATGATGCTCTCTGGCCTCAAGGGTCTATCAACCCACCACACACACACACACACACATAAAAAAAGGGGAAAAATTCCTCAGGGGGATCTATCTTGAGTTTGAAAATAAAATGCAATTTTTAGGCGACCTCCATTGCCTCGCTTCATGACAGTTTGTCAAAATGGTTCTGGCTTGGGTTATAGTGCATAATAAATCACCTCTTGTAAATGTATGAAAAAAGAGGTTCAAATTTGTGTTGTTTCAGTTCTATATAAAAAGAAAAAAGCTCACACAGGACCATATGTCCGCAGACGACTGAGAATGAAAAACGAAGCTGTCATCTACCCAGACATAAAATCAAGATCTGCCCGCAGACATCAGTTCTGATGCTGAATGAGACATCAACTCTGCATCTGGCTTGAACAGCCACATCACTCACCCTGCAGACAGACATCTGGTTGGTTGTCAGGGTCCCCGTCTTGTCTGAGCAGATAACGGAGGTGCATCCCAGCGTCTCCACTGAGGGCAGAGAACGGACAATGGCATTTTTCTTGGCCATTCGACGGGTGCCCAATGCCAGGCAGGTGGTGATGACAGCTGGAAGACCCTCCGGGATGGCTGCCACTGCCAAGGCCACAGCTATTTTGAAATAGTAGATGGCACCTCGGATCCACGAGCCACCGTGGACCGGATCGGCAAAATGGCCGATGTTAATGACCCAGACGGCAATGCAGATGAGGGTGATGACCTTCGAGAGTTGTTGGCCAAACTCATCCAGCTTCTGTTGCAGCGGGGTCTTCTCCTGTTCGGTTGATACCATCTGGTTGCGGATCTTGCCGATTTCGGTGGAAACGCCGGTGGAGACAACGATACCGATAGCCCGACCTGCAGCAATGTTTGTGCCCTTTTGGAAAACATCAGAACATGCATATATAAACATATACACTTAAATGGAACAAAGCCACCAAAAGACCTTTCAAATCTAAATTTACACTTTTGCAGACTTGGAATCAACAACAGCAGCATCAGAAGTTCCTCAGTCGCATATAATTTTATAAAACGTAGCTTGGAAAAATCATTGACTTGTGTGGAGTTGGCTATAATGTCATTAGGGATATTTTCGACTAATAGGAAACTACATCTTTCATTACCACGATGTGTTGGAAAATGCATAAAGCTGGACTATAAAAGCACATAGGCCATATACAGTTTATTTTAAACGACTAAAGAAGAAAACAGGCAGACTGCATTAACTCTGACGTTATACTATCACTCTCTATGCCAATAACGTCACCTGGGGTGTTCCCTATCCCCAGATGATGTTAGCGCAACCTAAGTGGATTGAGAGCGGACAAATGCATGCCCACTTATAGCATTCGAATGACCGCAAACGAACGCAGACAGGAAGAGCATGTTTAGACTCTTAAGTCTTATTATACCCTACAGTATAATGACATTCTGCAAACTAGAGAGAAAGAAAAAAAGCAAGAAAAAAAATCATAAAAACACAAAGAAACCAAAGAATAATTACGTAATCCATAACAAGACTAAAAATGCTATGAGATAGGTAATTCTTATATGCAAATATACACCTTACATGCACATGAGATAAAGTTCTCTTCTCAAAACAGGAAGTGAAATGCTTACAGAAAACAGCATGTTCTTTTTGTCTTGATTGACAGCTCGTGGATCTGGCACAGGATCAGTGTGTTTGATAATAGACACAGACTCGCCTAAAGAACACATTGGTAGTTTTAAATCAAGCCATACCGAGAACTGAGCAGTGAAATGCTAAGCTGATCATCTCAGACGTCCACATTACCTGTGAGAATGGACTGGTCCACTCTCAGGGTGGTGGATTTGATTGAAGTGATCCTGATATCTGCTGGCACCTTGTCTCCAACTAGAAAACAAAATGGGTTGAGAGTTACTTCATCAAAAAACAGGCAAAGACACTCCAAACATTACTGATGAATGTGAGACAAGTCGAAAAAGGTGTGTAGGACATATGCCTGAAGGGTCAAAACTGCAATCATAAACATGAAATAAGACAGGCCACTGCACAGCCATCATTTAAGGCTGTTCTTGACCTCTTGTTTTCCAGGTAAACACTTAATTACAACAGATCGAATCCGAGCTACTAGGACACAAAGCCTGAAGCAAAGCAAAAAAGCAACTGAAACAGGAAAAAAAGTGAAAGAGCGAGAGAGACACCATCTCGAAGACTAACTGCAGACACACTGGAACACCGCTCGATAGCCAGTTGATGGGAGTACACGGAGTGATCAATATTCGGTTCATGCACTATGTTTACAAGAAAAAAAGTTTCTAATACAAAAGAAAAGAAAAAAACAAGGTGGGAAAAGCCCAGCCAGTTAGATGAGACAGTCAGTCAATAGGTGTCATTTTCAACTCGTTTTTTTAGCTCTTGTAGCCATTTAGGCTTTGAGCAGTAGATATTGTGTAGTGGCTTGACTTAATGAAACTTTGCTCCTTCCTACCTGAGAAATCAAGACAAAGCTTCATATACACTCATCACACAAGCTGCAGGGATCTGCTTGTGCATTCACAGCTCAAACAAAGGATGGTACAGAAAAATCACAAATCGATCCACAAAATGAGGAAAAGACAAAAATAATTGTAGTTTTTCCTGAAAACTACAATTAAACAAAAGCCTTGACAATATGTTGTGAGCTATGGCATGGCATATACACAATGGAATCTGAACACAAATTTCCAACAAAAGCTCCAGAGATTTCCTCTGAATTCATGCCATCATTCAACATATACAAACACTCTTCTTTGGATTCTTCAGAATGTTTTACTTAAGAATCATGCTTAAGTGAAACTCTGAAGAAGTTTGAATGTCAACTTTTTCACAGGACAAAAAAAATTGTTATCGTCAGTCTGTGTTTTTGTTGTTTTGCTGCACAATAAATCATTTGTTAGTCATAGTCACATGATGTTGCATAATACTATCATGTACAGTAAAACACTCATCCCATCTTTCTTTTTCCATTCTTTCTGCTCCAACCCTCTGGACATGATTTCTCAGCCGTGCGGTCTCTCTTCCTCCCACGTCGCAGGAATGGCTCACATCAGCCTTGGGGTCTCTGGCGAGGGAGACAACACTCCCATCAGGGGCTGCTCAGCGTGGGAGTTGGGATAGAGAGGGCACGGTGGGCAGGAGCCTGTTTATGTTCCCAGAACGATGGACCTTTCTCTTCTCTTTCTTGGATTTCTTTCTCTCTCTCTCCCCCTTCAGCGGTGTCTCCCACCTACTCGGTCTCACTGCGAATGGGTACTGAACCCATCTAAATGCAAATGAGAACCGCTTTTCGCCATACCGAGCCAGAACAATGCAAAGTGAGCTAAATATACACAGACATTATGACAGTAGATGGCAAGCATCTGATAGCAGGAAACAGGCCTCCATGGACATGGGGCATAAACTTGATTAGAATGGGTGACGCATGCTTACTTGTAAATGTGGAACGGTGTAATAACAGAGGCTGGCGAGTTCAAGATGTTTGCAAATGCTGATCAAAACGGAAAGACCGAATGCTGACACAATGCTGGGCTGACTGGAAATTTAAAAGTGTAAATAATCTATAAATATCTATAGTACTCATACATGCAAAAAAATGGCTGAACACAGTTTTCCGACCTCCAATTCTCTTGGTTGTCCGCGCCAAAAGTTCCGATGGAATTGCCACTCACGAATGGCGGGTCCAGGAAAGACTCTGCAGCGAGGAGAGGGGAATGGGTGTTGTTGGTTATATTTTTGGTTGCCATCTGTTTTTATTTATTTTTTCTGTAGTAACCAATTTATAGTTCTCACAAGCGCCATTTTCCGATGTGTAATTTTCATTCAACCTCCAGAGAAAGTGAAAGGGTTTTTAGGTTGGGATTGTGTGTTTGCTTACACATGTTTGATAGAGCTTAGCAACAAGATTATGTCATCGGCAGAGTCAGTTTAGACAGAAATTGAGAAATATTTCAGCAGATGCAGCTGACAACACCTCTGTCCTGCCAGCGCTTCCCACTTACCGAACAGGACTTGTTAACTTCTATGACTATAACCAATGAACTCAAAACAAGCAGCTCAGCATGTGTGTGAATGTGTCTACACCTCGTTAGTGGATTCTCGTGGCTATAAACTAGCGGACGGATCTTAAACCTAAGTGGCATCTCGCTTTCCCCCACTACCAATGATAACGAAGTACAGAAGATACATAGAGTGCCAGCCGTTTCCACTCTTGCAGACCTCTGGAGTGGAAACACCTCTCCTCTTCTCCCCCCGGACTAATTCACCTTGTCTAGTTTTTGTTCAGCTTGCAGGCTGGGAAGTGCTCAAGGCCTCAGGAAGAGGAAAATGCCAAAAATCTCCCTCACAATCCAAAAACATGTATCAAACTGGCCACTGTGTTTAACTACACAGCAACAAAAATCAAAAGAGTTTGTTCAAAATGCTCTAGGATAAGGGTTTGTCAACATTTTTGATGTTATGACTCCTAGATACAAATAACTCCTTTGCAAAGGACCACCTTTCTAAAACACAAGGCAGTTAAATATATATTTTTTTATGTTCAAATATACATTTACTGTGAAAATTAAAATGTTGTAAAATGTGGTAAATATTTAATTTGTATTCATTTGGCATTACGTTTACTCAATTTTCCTTGTGTAAACCCAAAGATGAACAAAAACTAGGGCTATCAACATAATAATAATTCCTATTTATAATAAAAATGAATCCTAATTCTTATATGAAAAGCTGATTTGCTTTCTTTTCCAGGCACAAACCATGATGCACAACTTTTGATGGTTGCATAATTTTTATTTTATTGCATTTTGCTTGTTACCTCCCCCAGTTACATCTCACTCGTCCAGAATCCCATTCAACATAGCTGAATATTAACATAGCTGTACATGACTTAAAATATGGACCGATTGGGTGCAATTTCATCACGCTGTGGCACAATTTTTGCTTTCAGGAAGGACAGAAACTTGATGCTGGAAACATCTGGACTGACAGTGATGTCTGATAGTTACTTTACATGTCTGTCAGTTTGACCTTGACATGGGAGAGACTCTGGGGCCGGTTACCATGGTGACATGGCTCATAGGTGTCAAGGGGTGAAGTCTGCCAGCGGGAGTGTGTGTACATGCGTGGAGAGGAAAATCTGGCCGCTGGAATGCGGGCTTGTCAAGGCATAAGTCCAATCGGTGGACCTGAACAAAGAGGAGCTTGTTACCACCGTGCTAAGACAGGTAATGTAACCCACATCCCATCCACATCTCTTTAATCCCGCCTGCCTCTCTTTCTCTCTGCATCTTGCTGCGTTTATCGCTCCCTCCTGCTCATCTGTCTTTCACACTTTGCGCTCTCGCACTGCTCTCCCTTCTCCACCTCCCTCACATTTTGTATCTCTCCATACACGTTCCCTCTCACCCCCCCCGCACCAGTCTCAATTTCACTTCCATTCACAGCGATGTGGCCGCATCCATGTTTCTGAATGAATGCGGATGCTCTTAAACATGAATCAGGAAATCTTGTGGTGTAACAGGAATTATTAGTCTGACCTTTCTTTTGTTTTTACTGTAATAGTGAAAAGCAGATCCTTGCTGTCATCTCCTTTCCCCTCATCTCTTCTACTCCACACTTGACTGACGCTGACTGTAGATCATTAAAAAGCAGGAGTTTAAAGAAGCAAAAAATTATGACTTTAAAGCTGAGACTAGCTTAATATGTGTGAGTGTGATGCACAGATTCGGTCAAGCCATAACAGAACCACAACAGGGCTATTTTTATCTCAGTGTCTACATATACATTGGCAGGATCCCTAACAGAGAGTGGGCATGTTTGTATGTGTCAGGGAGGCATTGGCAAACCTGTAATCACATGAAGGTGGAGAACGGTGGGACTGACAGTGTGGAAAAAAGCTATGCGTTTCAAAAAGAGGTAAGAGAGAAAGAGAATGAGTACTAGTCACTTTTCAGCTTTGTACAATGAACAGAATACGCACACGCACACACACACTGATTTTTCCTGCATGTCTCTGCTTGGCACCATCATACTCACAGGAAAGCCACTTACGTAAGACAGTCTGGGATATTCCTTCTTTGCTTTCAAGTTTTTGGCAAGGAGCCCACACACACACACACACACAGAGAGAGAAACCCTGAAGGGCTCCCGTTCAGGGCACAGTTGCGGTGAAATGCACACAAACACACACTCTGGGCAGCCACACATAGGCCAATGGGAAGACTAGGGAAAACGACAGCCCGTGTTTGTGTGTTTTGGGTACAGCGAGAGGTGGTGATGACTGGAAGATGGAAAAAAAAAAAGGACTCTGCGTATTGTTACGCCCCGTCTAGGGGTAGAGCGCAACATGAAAAAACCCAAGCGTGAACAATCATCTTATTTCTCCAATATTTATTAGGGAGTTCACTTTCAGGAGCCGACGGTGCCAAAATAATAAACAAAACGTTCTTAATATAAGACCCTCTAAATTACCTATCCGAAGTAAAGAAACTAAAATAAAATACAATTCTCTAACCTAACTACCTAATCCAAAAACACAGATCCGAACATTACAAAAACAAAAGATGGCGTCTGACTCCTTACTTTCCCAATAACTATGTACAATATTCACCACAAATATTTACAAAGAAACATCAAGTTCAGAGGGAGAATCCAGAATCAAAATCGTACAACAGGCAAGGGTCGGGTAAGCCAGATTACCGTAACACAAAACAATGAATCCAAACAATCTCTCTCAGCATACAAATGGGGAGGTAAAACAGCACAAGTACTGCACCAACAAACAGCATGTTCACAAAATGGCCACCACAACCACACTCTCCCCCCCTGAAGGAAATGCTGTCATCTCCTTTAAGGGGGAGAAGACCAATCAGAGGACAACATCAATGAGTCTGCAGGAACCAATCAGCAGCAACCTGGGCAGACACACACAAACCAGCAGAACAAAACACAACAAAACTATAGGGTCGTAACAGTATTATGTCAGACCACATGGGTAAATGTTCAGCAGAAACCTCCAAATGTCCATAGGATTCTGGAGCTGGAGGCTGTGGAGTATCCTTACTGTTCCACAAACAAAATCTCTCTGCAGATTTGAGTACCTCTCTTTACTAAAGGAAAGAGACTGAGAGCAGATGAGGTTTTAACAAATAGACAGAGAGAGAAGGGAAAATTATGAGAGGTAACAGGAAAGAGTAGAAACAGGTCCAAGCTTACCAGAAACCTCCACAATATCTCCAGGCACAATGTCTCGAGCTTTGATCCTCTGGACGGCAGTGCGGTTCATGCGGTAGACTTTGCCCATCTCTGGCTCGTATTCCTTCAGAGCCTCGATGGCATTCTCTGCATTTCGCTCCTGAGACCATACAAAACCACACAAAGGGATCAGCAAGGATACACATGCACTGCATCGGTAACAGCCCATATTTCATTTTGTTTCATTTATGCCATTGGTCTGATTAGGCTAAACAACAGTAGCCTAACTCCTACTGGTTTCAAAAGAAATAAATGGTTATCTAGTTCTCTTGCTGTACATTTGAATGTTCTGATAAAAGTTTTAAAATAATAGATAATAATAATAAATCATTTATAATATTAAAATGAATATTAGAATATAAAAATAATATTAATTTAAAAACATAATATAATTAATTATATTAAAATTAATATTATAAATCAAATATTTAAAAAAATAAAGTACTGGCCATCATATCGGTTGTCAGCCACAGAATTATCAGACAAAAGTTCGACAGATGCATCATTAATATCAATAATTCTAATAGGGTGTAACAGGCATAGCACATTTGTGAACATACACAACTTTTCCTCTTTAATCAATTTCCCAGAATTCAGAAATGTGATTTCTAAATTCAAATAGAAGTCAAATATAGCATTATAGGATTAATAGGATTACAATAATTAGGTAAATCTCTTAGCACTGTCAACGCTGTCCACTGCTGTGTCCATATTGTGTTATAAATGTAAATTACATGTCACATCCTTATGTACGCACTAATAAACAAATCTGAACACCTGATAATCACTTGTCATGTTTAGGAACAGAAGACTGTTGTAGTAGTAGCAGTAGCAGTAGTGTAAAGTATCTAATGCTAAACAGTAGGACATCAAGCAGACTCGCTCTTCGTCATCGAGAAGATAGATTTGATCATTAGTTGAAATTCTTTGTGGTCCTTCAGTTTCTCAGCCCACACACACACCCACCTGCCAGACTCCAATGACTGCGTTGGCCACCAGAATGAGCAGGATGACAATAGGCTCCACGAAGGCTGTGGTCGACTCCTCCCCCTCCTCAAACAGTGCCAACACCTAATGAACACACACAACATAAATTACTCCTACCTCACATTCAAAGCTCAGTTCTGTTAAGGTTACTGAAATGAGAATTAAAGTATTCAAAAATACTCTTAAAAATAAATAAAATGATAGACACTATATTTATACACAGTTTATCATTCGGTCCACTAGCATAAGTTTGGAAACAAAATGAATTAAGAAATTGTAACTTATTTAGAAAGGACACATTGCATTGATCAGTAAAGACATTTATAATGTTACAAATTATTTCTCCTTCTGAATACTGGAGTTATGGCTTCTGAAAATCATGTTTTCCATCACGGGAATAAATTACATTTCAAAATATATTCAAATAGAAAAAAAGTTATTTTAATTTGTGATATTATTTGACAACATTACTGCTTTTACTGCACTTTTTCTGATCAAACAAATGCAGCCTTGGAGAGCGGACTTCTTTCTTAAACATAAAAAAAATCTTCCGTTGGCATAGAAAGCAAAGTATTAAAACAAACAAACAACTGAAAAAGTCCTTTCTGTTGAACCCCAAGGACCCGACAGTACCACTGTTAAATAAATAGCACAATAAACATCAGACTCTGACTGTTCTGAAATTAGATACTGGATCATTCCACACCTATTACAAATATTCCAGTGAAATCATGCCATCAGGTACATGCCCCGGGCAGATACTGTATGTGGGAGTTGGGGGTGGGAGGCATTTTCAGAAAAACCCAAGTTACCTTATAAGCTAAAAAGCAGTTCATGCAATATGCATGATAAGGTAAATTTAGAGTGTAAATCCAGCTGGAATAGAATGCAGAGACAGCCTTGAAGTTCATTATATTTCTAACAGTGTTCATCTGTTCAACTTCACATCAGAGTTCGAAACTCCCAGAAAGTATGGAGTGAGTTTACCTAAAAAGATTTGTTCAATGGCATTAGAAGCCAACAATTTCTTTAAAAGAATAGTTAGAGGCCGCAAAAAAAAATTATATTGACTTTTGGATGTCTTAAAGGGTTGGTTTACCCCAAAATGAAAATTCTGCCATTAATTGCTCACCCTCATGTCATTCCAAACCTGTAAGACCTCCGTTCGTCTTCGGAACACAAATTAAGATATTTTTGATGAAATCGGACAGCTCTCTGACCCTGCATAGACAGTAGCGCAACTGAAATGCTCCCAGACCCAGAATCGTAGTGTGCTTTCTCTTGAATGTAAACAACTGAGCATGAGTTGGGGTACTCTCCAAAATGGCGGAAGATATTAACTTGGGGAGAAGAATTGTTAAATAAATTGTTATTTTTGTTTTCTTTGCACACAAAAAGTATTCTCGTAGCTTCGCAAAACTGAAGTTGAGCCACTGATGTCACATGGACCGTTTTACTGATGTCCTTACTACATTTCTTGGTCTGGAAACATATCAGTTGCGTTGCTGTCTATGCAGGGTCAGAGAGCTCTCAGATTTAATCAAAAATATCTTAATTTGTGTTCCAAAGATGAATGGAGGTCTTACGGGTTTGGAACTAAATGAGGGTGAGTAATTAATGACAGAATTTTAATTTTGGGGTGAACTATCCCTTTAAAGTAAAAAATGAAGGGGAGGGATAGAGAGTGGAAGAGAGCAATGACAAAAAAAAAAAGATAAGGGATGGGCTAAGTTGTATGGCCATGAATACACTAATAATTTTAGGCACTTCATGTACTTTTTTTACAGACATGTTTTCCTGGTGTCCTCCACAGTCTTTAACGTTTCATTACAAACTGATGGGTCCCAAGCTGAGGCTTCTTTAAGTCACTGAGTAACCGTGAAATAATATGGGCAGGCAAATGAGGGGGGAGTGAATGCAAAGACCAAAAATAGTCAAAGAGGCAGAATGAGAAAGTGATGCGCAAAAAGGAGTTCATAAAACAAAATGAGTGGAAAGATGACAATTACTGAAATATTGAGGAAAGTCACACAGATGAGTGGCTTAGAGTTTAGATCACAGAGCTCAGCTAAATCCTGTCAAGTCATGGCTCTGGGCAACTTGTCTGACTGAGGTCTATTCACTCATAAGTATCAGTAGACTGTAGATCCTCTCTGCATTCCCTCGAGTTTTTACACTTCAAACAGAATACAAATGGACTGACTAGATCGGTTCCGCTTACAAACAATGGCAAATAAACCACTATTAGTTTGAAAAAATTTTCAAAGACTTCAAAGGGATCTTCTTTTGTGTTCCACAGAGGAAAGTCAGGTTCTAAAAGATATGTAGGGTAATATAATATATAATATAATATGTATAATGAAAAAAATATATTTTTTGGGTGAACTATTCCTTTAAGATACCATGAAATCATTCCCCTACAATTACAAGACAACTGACAACTGTATTTGGATCAATTTGAGCACACTGTGACCAAGATTTGAGGTTTATTTTGAGGTTTTAGAATCTGATGGTCGACCCAAACTCCCAACTTCACTTTTTTTTTACTGAAAGTACAGTGAATACTATACCAAAAACATAAATTAAAAGCTAAAAGTTATTCACAGTGACCAAAATTTGACCTTAGGAAAGGTTTCTTATAATACATTTTCACATGTTGAAGTGGTACCTAAATTCATAAATCTCACCCCAACCCTGGAAGCATAAAAACTCCACTGAGAAGCTTTTCTCAAATCACCAATTGGAAGAGCCTCTCGGCGGGCATTCTCTTTACCATTTAAATACAGGAAGTCTATCCATTGTTCAAGTGACCTTTTCTATGATGACGTGCAGTGCTGTGCTGAAGTCTCGAGTGTTTAAGATTCTCATTTTATATTAAATGATATACTGTTCCCTCCTGGTGGAATGACCTGCCCAACTCAATCCGAGCAGCTGAGTCCTTAGCCATCTTCAAGAAACGACTAAAAACACATCTGTTCCATCTTTATTTGACCCTCTAACATTGAGGTCTAACAGAAAATAGCTAAATGTCATTATACTGATGTACAATCTGCCAGAGATCTTCTGAAGCCATGACTGATAATGCGGAGAGCGCTGTACACCAGTAATGCACGGACAAGATCTACGTAAGAAGGATGTTAGAAACACAGCTGACCTGAAAAATGAAAGATGACAGAAAAGGAATGAAAAACTTATAAGGACAGAAGCAATACAGCTAGTTATCTGAAATGAAATGAACTAAAATTAAAATAGGCAACCATTTCGGGCTTCTTGGGACCAGCAGTCGCATGGCTGCACTGTTTGTTTCCATCCAATAGCTCTCATTCCCAGCACATGCTGTTCTAGAATGAGTCAGGCTATCATACCCTCATAACACAACACTTCACAAAAAAAACAAAACAAAAAAAAAATTTTTGCTTCTGCGCCTCCCCCGTCGCTTAGATACCGACGGCTTTGTTCTCATAACATGCAAAAAAGTCAGGAAAGCTGAATGCTAAAGATTTTAATATGAAAATAGGCAACCATTTCGGGCTTCTTGGGACCAGCAGTCGCATGGCTGCACTGTTTGTTTCCATCCAATAGCTCTCATTCCCAGCACATGCTGTTCTAGAATGAGTCAGGCTATCATACCCTCATAACACAACACTTCACAAAAAAAACAAAACAAAAAAAAATTTTTTGCTTCTGCGCCTCCCCCGTCGCTTAGATACCGACGGCTTTGTTCTCATAACATGCAAAAAAGTCAGGAAAGCTGAATGCTAAAGATTTTAATATATTCAAAAAGGCACACAAATGAGTTCCAAGACTGGGCTGATCTCCCCGGAGAATTTCCATTGCACCATAGCATTTGTCTAGCACACAAACACACACAAGGCTTTCTGGGAGGTCTAATGCAATATTTCTATCAGTTTCAAGTGTTCCACAGGACTCCAGTGGTCGGATGACTTGTGCTCGCCTCAAAGAATTTAACCACGGTTAAGACAATAAAAGTATGGATGAAAGACACAATGATAGATGACATGAGCAGAGCTCCAAATGCTGATGTACTTGAAGAAGACACTGAACGCAGATGTCTGGAAACAAAAAGCATGTACACAAAAAACACAGCAGTGTGTCTGACTGTCCGTTCCAATGCGGGTGAGCAAGAGCATGTGCGCGCTCATGTTATATTACTCTCACAGAACGGCGGGGGGCTGGAGTGGTTCAACCGTGGCCCCTGTTGCTACAAGTCAGACGGAAAGGTTATAAAAAGGTAAATTCATAAAAGCCAATAAGAAAAACAGACTGTGCTCACCAGTTTAACAAGTCAGAGTTTTGGAAAGTCTGGTGTCCTGCTCAACAGAACCACAGCAACAAAATCATTACATGACAGCATAAGAATAGTTTATCTACTACTCAAATCTAATCTACTCAAATCTGACTCTAGTTTAGAGACAGTAAGAAAAAGTCAGAAAGAACGCAATAAATTGATCAAAAGGGACAGATGTGTTTTAAATAAACAGAATTTTAAAATATATTAAAATAGGAAACAGTTATTTAAAATTGCAATAAGATTTCACAATACTACACTTTTCTCTGTATTTTTGATCAAATGAATGTAGTCTTGATGAGCATAAGAGTTTTTTTCAAAAGCATTAAAAATTTTACTGACCTCAAACTTTTAAAAAGTAGTACATATTATTAATATTATTATTATTATAGCTATAGCTATGGTTATTCTAAATGGTTCTTTAACGGGCATGAATTTACAGACGTAACTTCTCAGAGCAAATTTCAGCCAGCTGAGAGGGTGAGACGGCTGTTAGACTTGACACTACAAACACGAGATGATTTGGGTTTCTAAATTCATCCTATTTGCACCCTGTCTCGCACTGTTTTTTCTGCATCTTGCACCATGATCATTGCATTTTTAGGATGACGCGTCAATTTAAAAATTCTTCAACTTTGATAAACACATCATGATTGTTCTGTTCCATTCTGTTGTGCTGCATCTACATAAGAGCATGCCCTACTATACACTCCATATCAAATGTTTGGTAAATCAGACCCTAAATGAGTCATATTGTACAGTGCTTCCTCAAATGTGTAGTCGATTATGAAAGTATGTAGTTTTACACATATCTAATTCAAAGACTTATACCTGACGTAACACCATTGAGATAAACTGCTACACCAATCTTGCAGGTGATAAACGTGCAGCACTGAAAATGCTTACTTTACAAGGCCTAACTGAAAAAATGCTGAGTGCACATCTAGTTTCTTTGGAGTTTTCTGACATGGTTTATGGACAAATGAGCTTTGACTTTAAGTCACCTCATTCATTTACCTGTGCTCTCTAGTGAAAGCACAAGACACCCAGGTAAAATGACCTTAAACCACACAAATGAGTCCTGGCGAGGGTTTTACATATATCATTTGACTACAAAGAGAGATTTTAAAAATGAAAAGGGGAGATTTAAAAAAAAATCCATCTCTCACTTAATCTCTCTTCCGTGCTCTGATTATTGACAATCATTTAGTGAAATTTGAGGTTTAGCACACCAAACTGGATGTAATAGATGGTGACGGCAATTCATTCTGTCTTGTTTTCTGCATTACCTCACCAACTGCATAAAATATAACTGCTATAAAACTTATGGTGGGGTCTGGCTGTCATACTATTTATTGTGCTGGGAATAAAATACAATTTCTGAATCACATTTAAACCAGAAAGAAAGTCACTTACGAAAGACACGCAGGCTGCCAGCAGCAGAATCCTCACCAGGAGGTCCTCAAACTGCTCCACCACCAACTCCCACAGTGATTTACCTGTGAGAGAGACAAATATGAGAATGACAAACAGACCGATAGACAGACAAAATGTTAACGTATTCAATGACAAGTGGGTGTCAAGTTAAATCCCACAGCTGTAACGCAGTGCATGTGTTTGTGCATGTGTGTCTTAAAGTAAGTTTTAAAGTTTACCTCTCTCTGGTAAAACTGAATGACTGAGCCCGTGCTAACGGTGCAACCCATAAAGAGAGAGCAGTAACAACATGATGGAAATATCTATATTTACCTTCTTCGGCTGGGAGCTCTGTCAGTCAAGACACAGCGAGGCAATCCGTTGTGGAATGAGAGGCAGGGTACGAGGGAGAGAGAGAGAGAAAGAGAGGACAAAACAGAGGGTATTCTGTTAGAAAGGCCATATGGTAAAAACAGTGTTTAAACAGTTTCTTTTACATCACACTGCATTGCCCGTGATAGTGCGAGTTTGGCTTCATTTTTTGCCTGAATGTTAAATACACAGAGACATGCAGCGCAATACTAAACCAGAAGATTACAGATCAGCGTAGACAATTATTGATTTAGGATTAATGGACTACTTCTCTCTGCAGAATAGATATGAGATTTTTGCAGTGTTTGAGCTATTCCCTGCAAAGATTCCTACAATGCAAAACAAGCTGCAATACCTTTGAAGCATCTAACACTCACTTATTGTTAATCTTTAAAAACACAAAAAGGTTGATTGTAGAAAAAAGTATAATTGTATAAATGTAAATTTTCAATACTGTATATTAGAATACTGTATATGTCAGAATTAGAATATCATCCTCACTTATCACAAAAAAAAGAACGTACAAAATCTTTATAAAAAAAAACTTCTACAATGATGTAATAAAACCCATAACAGGTACATTCACAAACGGCTCACTAAATGTAAACCACAACCTTTGCACGCAAAGAATATCATCTGGGGTGGAAAATGTACAGATGGACCACCAACTGTGATGGCGTTTGCTTAGTGAATGTGCTTCCTTTCACAAAGAGGGAGAATTTCATGATGAAACAAACATTTCTGGCATTGTACAAGAGTCATACGACATAGATGTGCTCTGTGGCCTACACACTGCTGTTTAGTCAGTTCTAGAAGATTCTCGAGTCAGAGCGTGTGGGAGCCGAAGAGCATGTGGAGAGTGGGAGGGGGCGGAGCTTTACAGACCTCTCTCTTTCACACACACGCATCGTAATTACAACACAGATGCCCTCTTTGTTGAAGCTCTACTCTGAAATCTTGAGGATTTGCAGCCATTTAGCATGCATGTCCGTCTGCGTGGGGAAAGACTGGCCTCATTAATAATCAGTTCAGACTGATTGCTGCTATAGGTGCAATTACGACACTCTATTAGAGCATCTGACTATTAAGTGATTTCACTAATTAATCACAACTGACAAGTGTACAAGAACAGTTTGTTTCTGGGAGACTGTTCATGAATGGACCTAGAGAAAGCACAATGGAAAATTCTTGGAACTGACCCAAAAGATAGCGAGAGAAAATACAGGGTGTTCCTGAATTCCAACAAGCATGTGTCTGTGTGTACTTGGGTCAGGTTTAGCCTTGCTTTGTGCGGATACTATCAGGAGTTTCCCTGCCATTCTGCTCAGAGTGAAAGCCTGCATCCACATCAGTTCTGATAGCCAAGAACAACTTGATTGCACTTGCCTTTGTCTGACTCTCACTTATGGAAAGGGGGTTTTCCCTGCCTTATTGAGACAAATATCTGATTCCTTTGATCTCTCATTCTTGATTAACACAATTTTTGTCTCACAATCATACATTCATGGAAAGGCTGGGAACAGGTCATGCAAGTCATGACGTCTTCACGGTTCTGCAGTTGGGAACAGGCTCGATGCACGTGCAGTGGAAACCAAGATGAAATTGGCTCATGGCAGAAGACCTGCAGCAGTGAAATTACACAGCGGTAAAGCATCAAGATTCCCATTTCCCTTTCAAAAAAGTCGGCACACATCCAAACAGTCTTAACGCACACATTTGGCCCATCAATGACTGAATTTCCAGCAACACTTGGAAAAAATTGTATGGGGGAAAAATACAAGAAATCGTGACCGCATGTTTACTTCATGTTCGGTCTTATTCAGCTTTTTAACGTTTTTTCGTAATTAAACAAGACGAATGAGACTTCTTCAGATGTAAAAGTGAATGAGAGGGAGGGAGAAAGGCATGAAAGAGTATGTTCTGCTTTGAAGAACAGAGCAGATTCTTCTCTTCATCTTTCCTCAGGCTATGAGATCTGTCTGTACTAGAGAGCCTGAGAATCTGCTGTCGAGAGCTCTGTCTATGTGATATAAGTGCAGTGATGTACTTCAAATTCTCCGATAACTGTGAGTCATTCTTTTCTCTTTAAGGGACCTGTGCATACATTACAGGAAGCAAGAATATCCCATACAGTTTTTCTTGCTCCTCTGAATTCCCAGCTACAGAAGCACTGCCTGACCTTATCAAATCTGTTCAATATTTCGAATTATAGATAAAAAAATTCTACTTTAAAACCACATATTTCATAATATTCTAGAGCAAAATTTCTGCTTCTGATTTAAAAAAAAAGAAAAAAATATTATTTCAGAATTTTGTAGTTTAGAATTATGTATTACATTTTTTACTCTATCAAGAATTTTGTATTGCAGCTCTGAAATAACTACATAAGAATTTTCATTTTCGTTTAAGAATTGTAGTTCAAAATTAGTTAGTATGGGGTTAGTGTGATTTTTTTTTTGAAAGATACAGTAAAAACAGTAATATTGTAAAATGTTATTACTGTTTTGTATTTTAATATACTTTAAAATGTAATTTACTCCTGTGAATTTTCAGAAGCCATTACTCCAGTCTTCAGTGTCACATTCCTTTAGAAATCATTCCCAGTGCTGATTTAGTGATTGTTTGATTTAAAAAAACAAAAAAACAGATTTTATCTGAAAAAGAAATCTTCTGCAACATAATTGTTTTTACTGATTCTGTTTAATGCATCCTTAATGCAACCTTGCTGAATTAAAGTATTAATTTCAGAATTGTATATTTCTGAGAATGAGAGTAGAATGTTCAAGTTCATTCAGAGCATTAACAAACAAAGTAAACAGCAACCTCCTAAAAATATTATCAAACTATCTTATGGTATATCTGCTGTGTATTCAACGTGACACTGACCTCAATAAGATGTCAGTGAACATTCAACGAGCCATTGAAAATCATCCTCTTACTGTATACTTTCAAACAGAATTCAATTTCTGCATCTGCATTGAGACACCTGGTCAGCTTACAACCGTGCAAGCATTTATCTGATTTAGCTTGAGGCACCATTCTCTTCACAGCATCAAAAGACTGCAGATCTCTTTTTTGAATCCTGAATCCTGAACCCAATGGCACAGTCTGCAGCTCATGATAACTTTAGCGGCTTCAGCTCTAATTCAACATGATATTATGTAATAGGAATATGAACTCATCTGAAGTCTGTTGTGGAAAGTAATCACCTCGCAGAGCAGCAGCATATTCCTCCAGTGGTGTGGAAAAAGTGGGTGGCAGGACAGGGGGAGTAATGGCCCTGAGTTTCCCTCTCTTTCCAGCTCTGTGTGTGTGTGTGTTTATCATGCTGTCCTACTGTCGCTTTACCTCGCTAGTTCTAGGTGCAGGTTTCTGCTGATCTAGGTGCATTTTGCCTCGCACATATTGAGGAAATTGCTAAACTGACCTCAAACCAGAGAACAAGAGTGAATCTGAACATGCTGTAGGCATTTCTGGGCCCGACCGTTGGCCTGAACACAAACACAACCTTTGTGGGAGGAAGGAGGGTGGGAAAGACAGAGAAAGAGATGAGGGATGGAAGGGGTTCCCTGTTAGGGTGTGCCAAGGATTCCCTCAAGAGACATCTGGGCCGTGTCTGCTTGTCTGGTCCAGGCACATTCCAACATCGTGACTTCACCCTGCCCTCATGCATAACAAACACACACACAAGCTCGCTTTTGTTGTCCCCCTTTAAATTCATCTTGCTCTACTTTTCCACCCTGTTTTTTCAACTATCTTTCTCTCCCTCTCTTTCAGTCTACAACCACACAGTAAGGGAAAACAAGTGGCAGTCTGTTTACACACCAGTCAGTGGGAGAGGGGAAACACTTCCTGGAAACAGTTGCCAACAACACACAGAGCCTGTAACTTCTGTAACCAGAGAAGTAGGAGAACAAGCATGGCAGCACACGGTAGGATGCAGTGAAAGTGTGACCAAGCTGAGCTCACAGCTAACCTGAACTTGTTTACTTCCTAATTAAATTAGCCCAGTCTTACTACTGCATATGATTCCACGGTGCCATAAAATCTTGTTCAAAAACCTATAAAACAACAATGGGCAAGGGAAAGTAATAGGCCACGTTCACACAGCAGCAGAATATGGTTGTCAGTCCTGTATTTGAGTCCTTAATACGGTTACGTTCACACACAGTTCGTTTATTTACGGGTGTGACAACCGCATTCTGTATCCAAACTCACACCTGTAAATTTTCAGGACTCACAACCGCATTCTCGGAACACACGCGCTGTGTGAACGGAACAGGACTGGACAACTAGTTTTGTGACAACAATGTGTGTTTTCGGTAACTTACAGTGACGACGAAGAAATGAGCTGCGTGTCTGTCACCTGAAATTTTTAGATCCCGTCAGTTTTCCACCAGAGCCGCTACCGTCATTTTTGTGCTCTGCGTGCGACTCAAACTCCGCTCTACACCCAAATTTAAAGGCTGCTGTCGGTTAATGAAGATTTGACGGATGAACACGCGGCTCGATTGGACTCTTGTCGTGTCAGAAAGTGATAAGACTTTCAGTTTTATGGACGTCGCCATCTTTGATTTGACTAATTTACTTTGGTCACTGTCGCTATTGTTACTGGTAAGGAATATGGGCTTGACTCCCATTGCACGTTCATACAGACAGAATTCTAAACACAACTGTAAGCTGCTGTGTGAACGGGACATTTCGAGACTCACACCTGTAAAGAAAATGCGGTTGTCAGTCCCAAAAATTGACAGTGTGAACGTAGCCATAATAACCATTGATATCACAACCTAGTATGTTTCAATTCCACTGATTATAAACACATTCAAACAAAAGTAGCAATATATCCTTTCTTCTGAATTGTAAGAGCTTATCAAAACAGAAAAAAATGTAGGGCAGAGACTTTGAGGTTGAGCTCTGCACCCAAAAACAGAGGCAGATGAATTAATCGACTTATGATACTTTAAACATTAGGAGGTCAAAATTAAATAAATAAACAAACAAACATAAGCATGGATGAATTTGTTCACAATATATTGAGTCGAATATATTCAAATGAAATGTAATGATGCACCAATTTTACAATTCTGGCTGATAATGATACCATCAGTTATTTTTACGTTATGGACAAAATTACAATTCTATACTATGTACATCTAAATAAAAGCAAAATAAAAATATAATAGATTAATGCCACAAGTGAAAGTAGGCATCACATTGCAGTATGAAAAATGTATATAGCCTATTTTAAGACTTTTTAGTAGGGATGTAACGATTCACTCAACTCACGATTCGTTTCGATTCACAATTATTATTTTTTAACAAAATGAGATTTAAGACAAATTATAAATTAAATGTGCCCTTTTATTATTGCTTGGACAAAATGCTGCACATTTCTTTGTGAAATTGAAATATAAAACTATAATAATATACTAATATAGCACTTGTAAATTATTGCTCTTTTGTTAGTTTTGATTGCTTCTATTGTCCTCATTAGTTAGTCGCTTTGGACAAAAGTGTCTGCTAAATGACAAAATTTAAATATAATGTAAATGTAAATAACAAAACTACATTGAAATTTTAAAACAAGCCCCAAATCAAATAAATAAGTAACACCAATAAAAATATATCTCTTCATATAAACAAAATAAGGCTTTGTCTGTGTTCTTTCCATTTAAAATTAGAGGCAACAACTGCATTTTAATCATGATCCAAACAAAGATGCTGCATACATGCAACATGAGCAGTTTTTAATCTAAATTAGATTGTATAATTTCGAAATTTGAAGCAAAAACAGAATAGTTTGACTTCAGTTTTGTAAAACTATACATAAAAATATCTGCATGAAACAGCAGACGCTGATTCACTCTCTGCCAGCAGGTGGCGCTTAAAGCGTTTCCTTGGTTTCCGTTGCACTTATAAACTTTAATATGCATTATACAGAGGCAAGATGAAAAGAAAAATACCATCTAACCTTTTCTAAAGACAGTAAGTTCCCCTCAGACATGCATTCATATAAACTCCTACAGCTAAATGAATCGCCTAAATTTGTTTAGCATCTCAACCGATCTGAATCGTCACATATTTGAATCGATTTTCAACCGGCTCACGGTTAATCGTTATATCCCTACTTTTTAGTGCCTTTGAAGATTACCTATAAGTAAGCATTAGATGACAGCAAGAGTCATCTAAATGTAAAAATAGAAGAAAATTAGCATGTACAATTATGTATTCAATACTAACCATATTGGTTAAAAAAAATCCACCACTTATGGAAATCTCTATCCTATTCACCTATATAGACTGTATTCTGGTCTCTAGATCTGAGACAAGTCCCTCCTTTAAATGTAAGCCTATTTTTGCCTTATTTATCATCCACCAGACAAAGATCAGATTGCTCAGAAAAGCACACAACCCTTCAACATGGCAAATGAATTAAAGTGCCATTCAAGTCCATAGCTCAAACACTGCAATACCAGCCAATGTTTAATATTCGAGGTTAGGGATTTATTACAATATTATAAACATTATTTACATGTTTCAGATCTACTTTTTCTGTTTCTGTCAGTTTCTGTCTCTTTCAACCATGAAAACATTAAGTTTTAAGAGTACTTGCCATGACCACCTGGCTGGAACAGCATCTCTCTGTCAACGTTCACCCAAAATAAATGTTACACAACATAAATCCTACTCTTGATTTATACGCACTTCAATTAACACAACAACACTCTACTACTATAAATCAGGAGTGACTTTCAATACATAAAGGCGCTGTTTGAATTCATGAGAACAAGTCTTATGATCAATGTACTGTGCGTTGAAGGCAGAAAATAATTCCTTGCTTTAAGTGCCATTTACAAAGCAGGCATTAAAACAGAAGTTCTAAGCCTCCTTCAGCTTCTCAAAATAACTTGGAAGGAATTCTAATGCAGTCGTGCTTAGGGTTCGGTACCGAACTCAGTACTTTTAAGGGTACCGACCGAATTGCATTGGTACTACCGAGTACCGATTCACATTAAATCAATCGGTGCCAAATTTCAGTACCTGAGAACGCATCTGGGCGCATACGCTACAGAGAGAGAAAGAGAGACCCTGTGACGTGAGGTCACCCCTGCAACTCGTTCAAACAACACACAGGGCAAGCCGAAATTTTCTGAAGTGTGGTTATATTTCTTTGGCCATATGGTTTCTGCAAAAATGCAGACGGGATCGTGGAGTCCATTCATAAAAACGTAATTTACTCTATAGCGCGGAATGCCACGGAATTCGTCAATTTTGGACAAATAAATCAAAAGTAGCCACTGCCACTTAATTCGAATCGCGATATGAACTAGTGTCTGTGAATATTAAAATGCAAAAAGAGGGTTTAAATATTAATCCTGCATGTTCCGCTTGCCTCTGTATGTATGAATGGCGGAAACGCGGTTTTGTTTACTACACAAATACTGAAGCACGCGTGAGGCTCGCGGTGATTTTCGGCCTCTGCGTCTCACTATATGACGGCATGAACACAAAAACTTAATCTCCAGAGCTGCTGTGAGAGTCACTTCGCAAGAATTTTACCGTTTCATTTGAGAAAACTAGCATCATCATACTGTATACACACAGAAACTTCATGGCAACCTGTCAAAATAAAAGTGCGGTTTAACATGTAACAGAAATATATTACTCTTGTATTACATTTGTACAGTATAATGTACATCTTTAGATATTCCATTTTCTATCAAAATTAAATAAAACAATTAAATGATAAAATAAATATTACAACCAGATTAATCACTCAATTGTAGAAAAAAATAATACAATTATTAGTCTATTAAAAATGTTTTAAAGTAATATTCACACAATTTTTCTTCCATGTATTAATTTCAACAGTAAACCTCAGTTTGTTTGCCAAAAAATAAAATGGTTTAATTTTTATTTGATTTAAAATAAATGTTTAATGCCTTCTTTTGATTTTCCAAAAAATTAAAACAAGAATTTCTGGGGGGGAAAAAAGAAAGAAAGAAAGAAAAAAGAAAGAAAGAGTTTGTAGGGCCCTATTGTTCAAAATGTTGAAATTGAGACTTTTGGACTTATTTTTTCACTGAAATATATGTTTTTGTAATTACACAGAGAGCAAAGTACTGAAAAAAGGTACCGTTGGGTACCGGCACCGAAATTCAGGTACCGATACCGGTACCGTACCGGTTAAAATGTGAACGATACCCAACCCTAGTTGTGCTGGAGTTATTGACTACTGCTCAAGATAGTCATGATGGAAACTACTATGAAAAGACACTGTAACATCAATGAAAGTGTAGCCCAACTGTTGATTATTGTGAATAAATCACTGATAATCCACTCATATGTGATTTGTATGATCGCAGGACAATGCGTACCTACAGTAAACATTTCTTAACACTAGAGGAGTAAACATGCTAATTATTAAGCTAAACTTCAAATTGAGGGCCAAAATGCCCAGAAAACTTTTGCGTAAAGAGGCGTTCACACATACAGTGATTAAGGAGGTTGCCAGGTCACTGTTGGCTTCTTGTGAGCTCCAGTATCTGTACCACCACTGGAAGTGGCTACTTATTTGCATGAAGTTGAACTCTGCTCAACTTGTTGCATCACCAACGGTTGCTTTTACTCACACTGCCAGACAGACATTGCCAACTCTCACTGAAAATGAGAATAAGTTCAAGTCTTTGCCACTGTATTTATAGACGCCCCTATGAGTCAACATCATTAGCATAGTAAGCATTCTAGTAACATTTATGCACAATACTTGGTACTTTATGAGGTTGGGATGCAGAGTATCAAGTTAATGGAAAATAAATTATGAGTGATGAATACAGGGATGTAACTATTTGGCTCATAACACTGCATAACAAAAAAGAGAGGGAAATAAAGAGCGATACACTGCTCACAAGAAATTGTCATATTATAAGGCCATTTGCAAATTTTCCTTCATTTCATGAGATGATCATTAATTTCTGGAATAAGACATAAGCAAAAGGTTTCTGTTTATAGTTCATAGTGAGTTTAGTAATACCCAGTTATATAGACACAGTTACTTTAAACTGATGTTATTAAATATACCTCAAAGTCATTCAAACACACCTGGAATACATGCATAACTTTTCTCACACTCACTAATTTTACATTCATATTTAACGTTATTTAATTGTCTACTTCACGGCCAGCTCAAAGCATTGTTATTGGTCTGAGGTGTTACGTAACAATACTATTTCTTTCTGAAGGGGAAGCTCTGGTCTCACACAAAGTTTCCACTGACACTGTACAGCAACCCTACATGCATCACTCACAGTGATCCTCAATTTTAACAGAATAACATTCTGCAACACGCATACACACATAACATAAATCATTTCTCACTCAGAGAAATGTTTTTCGGATGTTTCCATTTAAAACACAGCACAGTTACCAGCAACAGTGAATACGAAGTTCACACACACACACACACACACACACACTAAAAAATGAGAGAACAGCCAACAAGTCAGTGGACTGCCTGAACAACTAGCTGACTAATGGGTCTTAAAGGGATAGTTCACCCAACATTTTTTAATTCTGTCATCATTTACTCACTCTAATGTTGTTCCAAACCTTTAATAATTTCTTCTGCAGAACACAGAAGAAGATACTTTAAAGAATGTTGGTAACCAAACACTGGTGACCATTGACCATTGTATGGACGAAAAAAAAACCCCACTGAGACATTTCTCAAAATATCTTCCTTTATGTTATGTTCCACAGAAGAAAGAGAGTCATACAGATTTGGAACGACATGAGGGTGAGAAAATTATGACAAAATTTTAATTTTTGCCTAAACTATCTCTTTAAGAAAGCAAGAGTTTGTAGCAAGATTAAAGTCTTGAACAGAGATGGATATTTCCTGGGTTTCCATTGCAGGGTTACCTGACCTACAGATCTTGGAAAACACAACAGCTGAAAAGACAGAACAATGTCCACAAAAACACATGCACTTACACTCATTCATAAACAGCAGACATACAAACAGGAACACACAGCATTTTCTCTTGCAGTGCATGCAACCTAGCTACTTATCAGCATAGCATGAAGGAAAAGAGAAATTATTACGATTAATAAAAACACAACACTCATACAGGCTGAGTCAAATGAGCGGTTTGCCACAAGGAGGTGATGCTGTGAGCAGAAGTGGGAGGTGAGAATGAGAGCTGAATGACAAGATAGAAGCAGATCACAAACACACAGACACGCACACACAAGATGTGCTAATGATAACGTTCCAGCCTCAGTTTACTTCCTTTTCTCAAACAAGCAAGAAAAAAATTACAAATAAAAACCAATAGCTATTAGCTATTGACTCTAACATACTAACATATTCTGCATTGTGATGATTCTATGTGTGCAGTATTGCAGTAAGTGTGCTGGAGTTACGTTTTTTTTATTTATAGTAAAATTATGTACCAATGCAACTTCACATTTCAAAAAACCTCAGCATTTTACTGCTGATGATTTCAATATATGTTGCATGTATAAAAGCAGAATTTATGTGGTCAATGTAATGCTAAGAGAAGTATTGGAAAATGCACCACTTGCAGAGCTGGCAAAGGACGTTTTCTGTGGTTT
The DNA here is from genome assembly GCF_001515645.1 of Sinocyclocheilus grahami. Lineage (NCBI taxonomy): Eukaryota > Metazoa > Chordata > Actinopteri > Cypriniformes > Cyprinidae > Sinocyclocheilus > Sinocyclocheilus grahami. The sequence continues at coordinate 2,776,143 of NW_015505191.1, forward strand.
GCACTAGCTGATGATATTTTCTTGTGGTTATGCTAATACATTTGGCCTACATAAATTGTTTAAGTGTGCTTAGGTTTGTTGAAACAGTTCATTATGAAATTTTAAAACTTAGTGGTCAACATATGAGGCCTTTCTTACTTTGTAAAACAGTATAAAATATTTGGGATCAGTATGATTTTTTAAAGAAATTAATACATTTATTCAACAAGGATGCATGATTAAACTGATAGATCTGAAAAGTAAAGACTTTTACACTGTTACAAAATAATGATTTCAAATCAATTCTGTTCTTGAACATTTTATTTATAAAAAAAAAAAAAACATAATAACATAATTAGAAATGCTTCTTAAGCACCAAATCAGGATATTACAATGCCATTCAGCATTGCCATTTAAAATACATTAAAATTGAAAACAGTTATTTTAAATTACAAAAATATTTCACAATATTACCATTATAACTATTTTTGATTACATTAATGCAGCCTTCAAGACAAAAACAACAATGAATCTTACTGGCCCCAAAATTTTGAATGGTAGTGTACTGTATACTAGAGGTCTGCTACTCGACCCGAGCCCGACGGGCCCCAAAATACTTTCGGGTTTCGGGTCGGGTTCGAGTTGAACGACGACGTGACATGTGGTCAAGTATGGTGGCCCATACTAGGAATTAGTGCTCTGCATTTATCCCATCCAAAGTGCACACACACAGCAGTGAACACACACACACCGTGAACACACAGTTGGGGGTTCGGTGCCTTGCATAAGGGCACCTCAGTCGTGGTATTGAAGGTGGAGAGAGCGCTGTACATTCACTCCCCCCACCTACAATCCCTACCGGTACAAGAACCTTTGGGTTACGAGTCCGACTCTCTAACCATTAGGCCACAACTTCCCCCTCACTATATGCAGTATAGGCTACGCTGCTTTCATAGACGCACGCACACACATTATAGCACACGACAACACAGCACGGAAACTTTTATTAGTAAAATAGCTTCGACAGGCTACTGACTCACATCTTTATATTTCTCTGCAATGAGGGGGTAAAATCGCTGTTTTTGAAGGAACTAAGCCTCATTGCTTGTAGAGCAGACGCAGGTTCACACACGCAACTTTCATCCCTCTCTCTCTCTCTTTCTCTCTCTCTCTTTCACTAATTCAAATAAATTATATAATTAATTAATTCAAATAAATGCGATCTTACCGCACTGCATCTCTGTCTGATTTAAAGCAGGCCGAATGCTAACGAGCCTTAACTGACAAAAATGAGCATAATCTGCACGATGGAAGAATTATTGTCTTGTCGTATACAACCATTCAAAAACTCGGCAGAATTTATGTGACCGCTGCACCAGATGTTCATAAACTTTCATAACTGGTAAGTGTTTTTTCTTTTGCCTTGTGAACTGGCCGAGCCTTAATGATTCTGTTTCTTTACATGTATTTGTTTACTGACCGTTGCATGCAATCGTGAAATACAGCTTTTTTTTTTTTTTGTGGAGAAAAAAAAAAGATTTCGGGTTCGGGCTCTAAATTGAACTGTGCCGCTCGGGTCGGGTCGGGCTGGGTCAGACGATCTCTGGTATGGGTCGGGTTCGGGCTTCAGTTTAAAGCCTGTGCAGACCTCTACTGTATACTACAGAAGGCCTACAGAAGTTACAACTCAGTGCTGTTTTCATGAGGCCAACCACATAGAGAACTGAGAAATCGTGACAATAATACACTTCAAATGTCTTATAGCTTCAATTTATCATGACTGTGTCTGTGGCATTTTAAAAAGCATCCAACAACGAAAAACTTTGAATCAAACCCACAGTATAACTGTTAGTAGGCTTTAAGAGCTGTTGTATGAGTAATAAGTATTTTAGTATTCTGGCCTGGTGTAACTGGGGAGTTCTGACAAGGAGGAAACAAAACCATCCAAACCTAAGCTTCACACAGATGATATGCCATACCAAACAAATGCAACTATTTGAAAGCATTTCCATTACAAGGCATTTTGAGAGAGAGGGAGACAAAAGAGCAGTAAAATGAATAGGGCCCTCTAAAAATGGCCTCAGGTAAGTGCGTGTCTTTCTGGTGTTTACATGCCAGCCAGTTGTGTGTGTGTGTGTGTGTGTGTGTGTGTGTGTATGTATGTATAGCAGCAGTCATCTACCCATACCAACTGCCTGAATGACATACAAAAACACATGCATGTGCACAATCGCACGCAAAAAGCTCTTCAGCAAGGCACGAAAAACTCTGCACCACAAAGAACGAAACACCAAACATCCTCTTATAGAGAGTCCTTAGATCGCAGCTGTAAGTGAGAAAGCTGCATATTCCACACACACACACACACACACACAATATCTGTTTTAGCAGTGTTGGACATTACAGTGATTAGTATCTACTATGAGTTTTAAAGCTTAACAAAAATGGAAGAAAAAAAACTGGACAGTCCTCAAAGGCAAATCATAAAGACATGTCATTTCAAACACAGTATGACCACTAATTTTAACTAAAGCAAATCTTGACCTCTCTACTCCCTACCACAATAACTCTGTGGGAAGCACATACCTAGTTAGCAGACAATGAAATTAACCCTAGAGGGTTCAGTCCACCACAGTTACAACAGCATCTAACCATTGGCCTCCTTTTGCACACAGGTGAAATGCATGCTAGAGATGACCTCAATTCAGCACAACCCAAAACAGAGCAGTATAGTATCTTCTGTGCTGATTGATCGCCCTACTTAGTGTTAAACAGAGCATTTATGATGGTTAATGAAGTCGTGTTCCCTCATTTTGAGACTCTAGCCACGGAAGTGAGAGGCTGAATATGCAGTCACAGTTCCTTGACCTACAGTACAGATCAGGATAATGTCTAAACATCTCCTAGTTGGGTCACAGGTTCTGTCATTATTTACTAATTTCAACCTAGTTATTTTCTTTGTTTTTTTTCAGTGAAAAACAAAAGGAGATACTCAGATGCCCCTTTTCATACAATGAAAGTGGATGGTGACAAGTAAAAGTAGTCTAGGTTGCTTGCAAGTCACTGACAACAAACGCTATGGTTGTCTCCATTTGTTACATAAGCTGATGTAATATCTTGAAGGGGTCATTTAATGCCCATTTTCCACAAGTTGATATGATTCTTTAGGGTCTTAATGAAAAGTCTATAACATACTTTGCTTAACCCTTTCACTGGTGAGTTTAAAATATTCTAGCGGTCCCCCCAGAGTGAGTTTTTTTAGGCGACCGTTATTTTAGAATGTTTCCCCTTATTGTTTCCATTGCGATGCGTCATGCTTGTCACATGACACACCGCGGCCACAATAACACTGTATGACAGACAGATCGCTTTTATTTTGCTTTTCCTTTTTTATTCAAAATATTCATAAACTTGCTTACCATATAATCAACTGATATGACTATCTGATATTCCGATTCACAACTATGTGTAAATGAGTGTGTTTTGTCATTTAAAAACCGTTCTAAATGATCTTGATCCTGATCTGTAATGTGAGATGGGTGCCGCCATGTTTGTTTGCGATGCAGTTCAGAGAGTCCTGTCAGTCGGATTTACAGCACTTAAATTCATCGATTTCTCCCGAAATACATGTAAGTAAGTGGCCGGTGAACTGGGAGAAGAATAGAGTGAACTTTATTTACTTACACTTATGTGTATCTGATATTAATAAAACACGTTGGCAAATTATATTTGAATGGATTGTTATTGCTGCTTCCATAAACATCCGTGTGTATTTTACGAATTCTCAATGTATTGTTTTACTAGTACTTATGTGTATTTAAATGTCTGAAACCTAAAATAAATATTATGTGGTTAAAAACACTGCATAGTTGTGATAATATGACAAACGCAGTGTACTTCTCTCTCTGGCTCAAGGCCAGCCAAAACGCAGTCTGAATTTGGCAGTTATGTGACGTCACCAAACGTTCTAAATCCCATATGTGGGACCGTACTCCCAGGGGCACGGAAATAAAAATCCCATTTGTGGGACTGTACCGCTCAAAGGGTTAAATTTTCTCAATGGTAGTGTAAAACAACACCCTTTTTACATGGCTTTAGTACATGTCTCTTTAAATGCTAATGAGCTCCGCTCACCCCGCCCTTCTCTTCTGTGACCAGTCATTCTCATGAGACTGTTTATTTTAGCCGCATTTAGCCATGGAACTTGCTAACCAGCACATTATTAGGAAAGGCAATTTGCAAAGATTCATGAAAAAACCTCACTTCTTCTGTAGGTGAAGCTGGATCACGAATGATTTGCGTGAACACAGACGCATTTAGGTTGATCGGGGACGCATTCCCTTCAAAAACAAAAATAAATCCTCTGCTTCTTCAGTGGATCAGATGTCGGGAGTAAATGACGACTGCTATGTTCATTATCACATCCAGCAACAAAACACGTCAATCGCTTAGGAGACAGTCTACTCCTGCTCCGGCGTCGAAACAATGGCGGACTGTTCACAGCTCACTCAGGGCGGGTCTGTCCTAAAATGCCAGTGTCAATCAACAATCGTGGGAGGGGCCTGGGTCTGTGTGACGTCACACAGCCAAGAAGCTGAGAACGGCTTGATTTGAGAAAGGGGATATTATTTATAGGGATTAAAAAAAACACTGGGTGCATTTTTATCATTATAGGGTGGATGTGTACAAACACTGCCAACACACATTTATGTTCAAACAACATGTAAAAGTGAATTTTGCATCCGATGACCCCTTTAAATAATAATGTTTTGTGACATATATCACATTGTAAAAGTTCTGTTACATAATAGCATGACTTTCTGTAAACCTATATATATATTCATATGGACAATTTTTATGACACTTTTTTTTTACCAAATTTTATGTAATTTTTTTAAATGTCCTGATTTGAACAATTAGCTACGAACTACAGTGGGGAAAAAAGTATTTAGTCAGCCACCAATTGTGCAAGTTCTCCCACTTAAAAAGATGAGAGAGGCCTGTAATTTTCATCATAGGTATACCTCAACTATGAGAGACAAAATTAGAAAAAAAAATCCAGAAAATCACATTGTAGGATTTTCATTGAAGGGAAAAGCACTGCTCGCTCTCTCCCCGAGATCTCATTTTGTGTTTCACTGAAGAAAGAAGTTAAAGGCAGGGTAGGACATTTGGTTCAAAAACATTTTTTGTTATGCTGGTTGAAAGTTTTTTAACATCCTGATAGCAATCACTAAGTTAAGTTGTCTAAATGTATTATTATATGTATTTATATCATCTGTGGAAGGCACAGGACCATAAAACGTTCATCCAATCATATTCCTCGATCTGAGGGATACTATATGCTGTCCTACCATGTATTTGCATACCTCTGCGCACCCTGTTTGCGTAGACATGATATGTCATCAGTGCATTCCATTCTGCTATTGCAAACCAAACAAGAATGGAAGGCCACATTATTGCAATGTTATGCATTTTCTACCATAATTGTCTAGGCTAACCGGTGAATGAGACCTGAGGTAATCTGACAGCGTTGCATTCAACCCTCCACCAACGCCATCACTCATTGAGTTGCTGGTTAACCTCCGGTCTGCCTATGCTTGTTCATGTGTTTTGGAGGAGGCGTGGCTTTGGACAGTGATTTGCAGGGAGTGTGGGATCTTATGCTTTCAAAGCTAGCTTGCTATTGCTAACATCTTTGAAATTGACTACCCTACCTTTACTGTGTCAAAATTATAAGAGGGTGAGTAAACGTGACGTGAGTAATGACAATGATTCCTTTAAGGTATAAAATGACTCTAAAGGCCTGTTTAAAATAAAAGTAAAATGGACAAAGTCAAGGAATTAATTTTTCAAAAGATTTTGGTCGACAATGTAAAAAACAATAAAGTAGTAGTAGTAGTATACTATAGTATATTTTTATTTAATGCCATGTCAGCATCTTAGGCTATTTTCATGGCAAAAACAATTTAAAAAATACAAGTATAACAAATGCAATAAAAACCAGCAAACAAACAAACACAAGTTATATTACACAAGATTTTTTACATTAACATATGATAAAAATTCTAAAGCTTTTTCTGGCAAAATTATACTACACAACTCTTTAAGTGAGTTCACTTCAAAAAACGGTAAAGAGTAAAGACTAACTAATTTTAAAGGTAAAATGAGTAAAATTACTACGGTAATTTACTCAGGAAGATACTACAGTAAAAAGCTAATTTAAACTCATTTTTAAAGTGATAGTTCACCCAGAAATTTCAATTCTGTCAGCAAATATTCAACCACATGTCACTGATGGCTTGTTTGCAAAATATAAAAGAAGCTTTTTTGAAGAATGCTAGTAACAAAACGGTTACTACTAACTTGTATTGTATAAACAAAACAGTTCTCAAAATATCTTCTTCTATGTTCCACAAAAAAGATATTAGATAAATAAAAACAGATATTATAAAAAAGTCCTGACAATTTTAATTTTTGGGTGAATTATCCCGAACACTTATTTTAAGGAAGTTAAAAGATGTACAGTAGGGATGTTCATTTTAACCGGTTAACCGACCGTAAGAACTTTGACCGATTAATACAATCAGTTAAACGGTTAAAAAAGTAATTTAATTATTTATTTTTTCAGTAATTTATCAAAATATTTAAAAAGGTTTGCTGCATGGTTAAAAAAATATGCTACACGTATACATTTTAGGGGGAAAAAACATAAGTCGCATTTTATTGTTTCATTCAGAAATAGGCCTAATGCCGACGCGAAATGTTTACAAACATTATAATAAACACTGTAAACATAGCTAGGCTATTTTAGTTCCCCACTCCACAACAAATTCTTTCAATTAACAGTATTTAGAAAAGAACAAGAATTAAAAATATAAGAAGCTATAGCAATATAAACGACAAGCCAAAACGAATTAATTTAGGCTAAAACGAAACTGAAACCAACGTTGGGTCTCTCATTCCACACAGAATCAAATGTTTCTGTAGTCGCGATGTATCTGAATAGCAAATTATTATTTATTATGTCGGCCTACTTCACTCGCGTTCCAATATCCACTTAAAACAAAATGTTTTGCATAACATCATGGTGGTGCGGTGATAACGCTTAACGGCACAGATTTTACTAAATATTTTTTTTACTACATACGTTTTTTTCCATATGTTTGACTGACTGTATTTTATTATGATAATGAACAGGCTGCATTGTCAAGGTAACAATGCTTAGCTTTGTGCACGCATGCAGCGCCGGCACAATCACTTGAGTTTTTTCCTTCTAACAGTGGAAGCAACTACTCCCTTTAGTCCTAAAGATAATTGGAATAGTGAAAGGTTTGCCTTTATTTGTGTACATTCACAATAAAAACAAATCTTTGTGCTTTTGTAAAATAAGCCTAAAAAAAATAGGATGCCGCTTTCTGTCATCTGTTTCCATTCGCGCAGCACAAAAATGAACCGAAACTCTGCATACTAGGCTACTTGTTGCACAGTTTCTTTCATTTTCTTAATTTATTATTTAAGTAAAAATATATTTCTCGTATATTAATATTTATTCGTTATATATATATATATATATATATATATATATATATATATAAAACAAATAAATAGGCTTATAAATATATACAGTGGGTACGGAAAGTATTCAGACCCCCTTAAATTTTTCACTCTTTGTTATATTGCAGCCATTTGCTAAAATCATTTAAGTTAATTTTTAATGATTTTAGCAAATGGCTGCAATATAACAAAGAGTGAAAAATTTAAGGGGGTCTGAATACTTTCCGTACCCACTGTATATATATATAGCCTAGCTTTATTATGTTGTTCTCCACTAGCAGAAGTGCTGCAGGTGCGTGATGTGATATGATGACCATGTGAATCCTCATGTTCTGTTGTTTGCTGCTTTTTACGCATGTAAAATTAATCCCCGGAAAACAAATGTTAGTATTTTTTAACGGGTCACAGACACTTATCCTTTCTAATTTAATTTAATTCAATTCGAATTTAAAATAATCTTGACGGTTACCGGTTAACAATCAGTTAACGAGCGTCAGTTGTCGGTTAGGAAAAATAACCGAAATGAACATCCCTAATGTACAGTGCAAAGTTCAACCGCAAAACTGTTTATACTGCTATTAGTATGTGATGCCGAAGTCTGTATGTTCTAGTCATATATCATTACAAGGAATGTTGCTGTAACTTTATAAGGGATTTCCCAAAGAACAGAAAGAGAGGAATGGCAGATGTTTTCTGATGGATTCTGATGTTGGATGCATCATGCAAAAGTCTGTGTCAGAATTACCTCTGGGGGGAAAAAAGACATGTGGGTACTAATATACAATAATGATTAATGGCTTAATGGTAAACAAAACCTCCTGTTCGCCTGCATTAATAACGTGCCAGCGTGTCAGAATAATCTCAAAAGGGTTTGGAGCATTTCCCACCCACACACACACAAAACAAACACAGAGGTTTTGGACAAAAGCACTCTGTTACATACACAAAATGCATATAAACAACAGGGTGAGACAAAATTTGAAAAGAAAAAGTCTACCAGAGAACACAGGCAAACTACTTGGAAGTGAAAAAGTCAAAAGGCATCACTGTTCATAGCAACACCTGTCACTTTAAAGCTCAACATTAAATTGTGATTACACAACTTTGATTAATAAATGCATATATGAATGCATTTAGAAAGCAGCTATATACATAGTACACAAAACTGCAAACCGACTAATTCACAGCAATTGCTAAACACTGGGTGCAATAAGGTCAAAGAGGGAAGGGTATTCCCTGCGGCATTCAGCTGCATATCAAACAGGAAGTTGACAGCTCAAAGCGAGAGAGACATCATCTACAACAAGATGTTACTTTTTCCATTAAGTAAACGTCGGCCTCAGGGCTGCTATGATGTCTCAACCAAATCCTGTTACAAAACATCTCTAGCCAGACACAAACTACCATGCAAATATCCACTCCACTGTTTACTGTATCTTGCACATTTGTGTGGTTGGAGTTGTTGCAAAGGACATTTCCTCGGGATCAATTCATACCTAATCTTTGTCCATCTTAAAGAGGAACCTTCTTCAAACATCTAATGTCGTCGAGCAGTCCTATACAACAAAGAATGCCCAGCTAAAATTGAGTATTGCTGAGTGTGTATGTAATGAGTTAATGTGTCTGTCACTTTATCTGACCCAAGTGGAAAGTCACGGGACGTTGTGTTATGCAGCAGTAGAGTCTGCAGGGAGATCTGATGCGATGGGGATTCTTTATTAATTGCTGATGGGTTGTCACACTGACACTAGCTCATTCTGTAATAAATGACAGTTGATACGATATCTTCTGTATGCTCATTTGGAAGTGTCACTGTTCTTATTTGAATATCAAGCATTAAGTTATTGTATGAACAAATGTGTTAGTGGCAAATGTGTAATGCGTCAAAGTGCAATTCTGTCATGGAGATTGACATGATAAGCAACAACAGCAAGTTAAATTGCTTTTCAAAAACTTTCTGACAAAGTGTTCAGAGTCACTGCTGTCAAGTGTAAGATTACACATCAGAAAAACTATATAGATAGAAAGAAGCTATGCCTGAGTAACCTGGGTATCAAAACCATGACATATGGGACAAACACACTTTCATGCTTGTTCATGTCATTATATGATGCTCTCAATTCTCGACCCTCCAAAATAAATAATGCGATGCACAGCTGTGAACCGAATAAATAAAGCTTCTAGTGCCACTTCAGATGACAGAAAAAAATTTGTAAGGTTTAAAAAAAAAATATATATATATATATAACGACATGGAAATGTAAAGATTGTTATCTTATTAGATACAAAGCTTGTATTCTTAAGAGCAGCTCACATCCCTTAGTGAAACACAACAGAATATTTTAGTACAGTACAGTCTTACATAACAAAAATAGCCCTTTTTAAGCGTCCTCTGAAACAAACAGTAGTAGGGCAACGTAACCTGACGCGCACTGTTTCTACGTGAACATTTTGTCTCACTGGGGAAGTAGAAAACAGGTTTCTCAAGTTCTATAATACTGGTTACTGGTACATTATCTAGCTCTTTATCTCTTGAAACTAAATTTCCTTTTCAAAGGGAAGGCTATTCACTGCACATGCCTTTGAGCCAAAAACTTCTGTGGCTCAATGAGTGCCTGAGCTGGTGGCTCATAATGAGGGGTGTCTAAAATCCTGCAGGACGTGGACACTTGCATCTCAATCCTGCAAGCCACCTCAACAGACGGTTTTCCACTCTGAGGCTCACGGCCAGGTACATTACAGAGCGCAAATCACTTTGGATTTGCCTGAATTCAAACTAAGGGTCATAAAAGAGGGTGAATGGAAAACGCCGGTCTCGTTGGTCATAATGTCCCATGTCATAAAAGAGAGCAAGGCTGATATGACTTCATGATTATACATTAGTCTACCAAACTATCCATGACTTACAGAAATAAGACATTTCTCTTCATAGTCAGACTTGTGCATAGCACAAGCTTCATAATATGTGCTTATGATGTCAAGGTTACTCTCAGCAAAAGTCCAAAACTTAGAGGCAGTATCATAATTCATCATTTCAGAGATCTCATCAGCAATGGCCCTGATCAAGCTGGAAACTCATCTTCTCCTATTTCTTAAGATTTAATAGAGATAAAAGCCTATGAAAATAAAGAACAACGTTCTTCCGCTGTAGGGAACGCGTGTTCTATGTTCAACTCTACCGGCACGAGTAACGTTAAACGTTAGAAACAGCCGGGTACAGTAAATACACGAGAGCTTACTCACCGTTTGGTCCATATCTTTCAAAATTAATTTTCACTTGTTCCAGCGGGAGTCCAGTGTTTTCGTTCACACCGAAGTTTACTAAAACTTCTGATGTAGATTTAGTGTGGGCGTTTTCCATCTCGAGGAACTGTTTACTACGAGCACTTGAACGGCATGTATTTGAGACAAATGACACCGAGATCACTGACGGGCTGCGGGAAGTGGCCAAATTTCCACCGAGGTGCTTTCAGACCGCCAAGCGGAGGTGGTAGTCTGCGCAGACGTCCACCTGCCCCTTCTGCAAGCCGCCGGTTTGAGCCCCGTGAAGCAGCTGCTCTGTTTGCGCTCGAGCGATGTGAGTGCGTGCGCACGCGCTCCGCGTCCTGTGAAGGTGCGCGAGGTTCCCGCCTCTTTTTCCGTGAGCTCAAGTGTTTGAGCACCGTCTGAGAGCGCTTATTGGCTCGCGTTACCTGAGAGAAGAGAAAGGCAGCAGCTCACGTTCTCGGTGTGTGTGTGTGTGTGTGTGTGTGTGTGTGTATGAACAAGAAAAACCGCCGTAATAGAGAACTGCGCCAACCTAATTTCCGCGTCAGGAGGAGAACAAAACGGTGAGCAGTTTGTCGTGGATGAAGGAAGCTGTCGAGGTGACTCTGAGCGCGTCATCTGTGAGCTTGTCAAACCGTCACAGCTCAAACTTGTGTCAAGATTGCCTCTGAATCGGATTCATATATCTGGAAGATATGAACCATTAACTAACCGTGACATATGAAACAAAAGTATCCACATTGGAGAAGCCTTTGGCATTTACAAACTGCTTTTGCGTTTGATTACTGAATGCATAGATCAGGGCGTAGTGTTTGCAGTATGTAAGGGACTATAGGGATTCGATTAAATAACCTTTCCTTTATTGATTTTTATGTGAATCACAACATTTACTAATATTGCAAACTGCAACATTATCATCAAATTATTCATTTGTGAAGCACTGAGAGCTGCCTCACAAGGAAAACAGTGTAGGCTACTGCACAGAGGGGGAGATGGTTTTAGAACAAGGTGCTCCAGTTCTTTCCTGGCTCATAGTTTCTCATCTGTCCCTGTGCAAAGCCTATATATAGAAAATATACACTGCTAAACTCATGTTAAAACAAGAAACGTTATAGGTTACATCATCCTTGCCTGCAGAAGTGATAGGAGATCTTTGGGAAAATGAAGTAATGGTTAGGTCAAAGCTGGCATCACAAATGAAACTGGCAGCCCCATCTGGCTTGGGTTTTTACCTCTCAGACTGTTTTCACACTTGGTTTGATTGCGTTGTCTGAACCTGAGTTCAGTACCACCAACCTCCCCTGTCCTCGCTGGTCTCTTTTCACATTTCACACGTTTGGGTCGAACCCAAGCAGCAACCTTCCAGTCTCTCTCGTGAAACCAACACGGAAGTGACTAAAATTGCAATTCATCGGCTGGCTCCAAAAGGGAGTCAGTCCCATAGACCTGCCATGTTAAAACGCCCAACTTTACAGCAGAAAAAAATGTGTTTACAGCCTGGTACAAAAAAGGGTTTTGGTCTATATAGCTAATTATAGCTATATAGCCATAATTTTTTTAGAACTCATCTGTTTAAATTATATTAAGCCTTAAAGTTCTGTATAATTAAGGGTGTGGCCACTTGAGTGACAGGTGGATTGCCGCTGCTGTCGCTGCCGTCGAGCTAAGTGGGTGTGGTTTCAGCAACCAGCTCCCACCTCTTTGCCCATTTTCGATTATCCGGGAGTGACGCGAAATATGGATCGTGACAGAGACTAATGCTGTTTTTAATAATGTGATACCAATGCAATAAGTTTAAAGTTAGGGTTAGGGCAGAGGCTTTCAAACTTTTCCCAAACTCCCCTCTTTTTATTTTAATTTACGGAAATGAAGGTGAAGGTTTTGTGGGTGAAGAAATATAAATTTTTGTTGTTTTTGTTTATTTTAAAGTTAAAAAAAAAACATTTTAGGTTATTTTGAAGCCACCTAGTGGGCCCCGGCCCCCTGGTTGAGCACCACTGACTTAGGGGTTAGTGTTTTAGCATTGTGTAGGCAATCACCACACGGCCAATAAAATCTTCCAAACTGGCTACCAGGTGGGCTATGTGCTTAACTGGTTTGGGGGGAAAATGGGCCAGTACAGGCATTGTTAACCAGTACAGTCATTGTCCACCACAATTTCTCATGTACAGTAGTGATTGGAGAAGCGACTCTTTTTGAAACTTTAAATTAATTGTTTTGTAAAGTGATTTACTTGTCCAATGTGCTTGGAAATATTGCACATTAAAAACATTTGCTGGTTAAATCCAGTGCAAAAATATGCTGTACGTATGGCATGTTCTATACAAAACATATCAGTAAACACCAAGAAGTAATTACCAATAAAGTTTAAAGATAAATTATTTGGATATGTCTATTATTCATTTGTAGCATGTATTTGTGTTTGTAACAACAGACAGAGTTACTGAAAAATTGTGAACTTAAATTATAAACTGTAAAATGAAGTACAACTTGCATCGACAAAAGCAACAGAAATATTAATCCATATGTAGCTCTGTCCAATAGTTAAGCTTCTGCAGAGTAATGCTGTCTTAACAAAGCCCTCACAAAGAACACTGTGGATACCCTACTTTAAACCCATTGCCTCTAGAACACAATGTGCTTTTGAGGACTATATTTATCTGAAAATGGCCCAGGTCTCTTTCCACCTATCCAGGTCATAATCAGCTTCCACCCAAGTACAGGAGCTCTGTTTAGACATAAGCTTTATGTGCGGATCTAGGACCAGCTTTTACCGCTGAAAAACATAACCTTCCTCGTTATGTTCAGACGCAAAGGGCAACAGCCCTGTTCTCAATAATGAAGTTCTTAGAAGTTACACTTCATAAATTGAACTTGAAAACAGCCTGCTTTACTTCATCAGCGTACCGCACTGATGATCAATATTCAGACTACTTTCTGCATTTGATCAATTCAGATATTGACTCCCTTCTTGACTCCACATAGAGTTGAATAGAGGCCTCCTTGGGTTAAGCCAGTGGCTTAAGGCAGCACGCTAATGCATATTGATGGATCAGATTGCCTTGATGGAAAGAATGTTAATAGGACATCATTCGCATCATTTGCCACTTCCCATTTTCAACAGTAAATATACAGTATAGGCTATATAGATTAAGCATTGGGTGTGATGCATCTTTTTCAGGTGTTCCATTTAAAGTGACTCAGCATGAAGCTGCAGATATCTCATTATGTTGACAGTTGCAATGGGACAGTTCTCTCCCTTGCCATTTTTTTTAAAGGGGTCATGTTATGCGATTTAAATTTTTCCTTTCTCTTTGAAGTGTTACAATCTCTTGGTGCATAAAGAAGATCTGTAAATTTGCAAAGACTAAAGTCTCAAATCCAAAGAGATATTCTTTATAAAAGTTAAGAGTCAACCACGCCTACCTAAAATGGCTCGTTCTAACACGACCCCACATGTCTACGTCACGATGTGGGAAGATTTGCATAACTCTGCCAAAATGTTCACGCAAAGAAAGAAGGCGTAACTTTTATTCTCGCTGTAGTATTGTTGCTGTCGCCATGTTGTGAAGACGCTGTGTGTTTCATTGTGAAAGCGAAACTACTTTGTTTGGTCTTCCAAAAGAGGACGATATCCACTTCGTCGTGCCTAGAGCTGATCCGTGCTGGTAGCTGAGGAAATACATCAACTTTGCGCTGTGGATCGCCGGATCGGCTTTCACCGTGGACGAAGCGGAGTCCAGCCCGGAGTCGTCACATGTGGTTGCCACAAGCTCACCGGCCACACCGTTCTCAAGCCCGCCGGCCGTTCCTCACTCTAGCCCACCGGCCTCCGCTCACTCAACCCCGCCATGTGTGACGCTGTGTGTTTCGCTATGAAAGCGAAACTACTTTGTTTGGCCTTCCAAAAGAGGACACGACTAGAAATCAGTGGTTAAGTTGTATTTACAACACTGTTCCAGAACAGTTCAACCCAAATATTCAGATGTGTGCAGCACATTTTATGGAGGACTGTTTCCTGATCCTGGTAGAGTAGACTACAATGCCGGCTGTTCTGACTCACAGACTGTAAGTACGTTTTTTTATATTTAAAGGATTTGCCACTGATGATTCAAACGTGAGTTTTGAGCAGTGTAGAGTAGCGCTTGTTGTTTGTCATTTCTCCGATCACAAATGCAGACATGGTTTTATGTTTACGCGGCGCGATGAAACGCATAAAAAGACAGTATAAGTCATTATAATCCATAATTATGTCCCCACTGGATGCAACAAATGCCTCGTTTATAATGGGTTTTTGTCTCATCGCTCCGGCCAGACAGGGCATCACAGTATGGTAGGGGCGTAACATTTCCATCACACGCTTGAGGTATTCGGCCAATCACAACGCACTGGATAGCTGGCCAATCAGAGCACACCTCGCTTTTCAGACCGATGAGCTTTGTAAAAATTGACACGTTTCAGAAAGGCGGGGCATAGAGGAGAAACAATAATGTACAGTATGTGGAAAATAATGTGTTTTTTTAACCTTAAACCGCATAAACACATTTCATTACACCAAATACACAAAATAATGTTCTTTTTAACAACATCATATGACCTCTTTAAAATATATATCATCTGTGATGAAGAAAGTTACCCTAGTCTCATCACTACACATTGACTGCAAATTTATTGGCCACACAATCTCACCACATAAAACCAGTGTGACTGTTTTATTTTTTACATCAAACCCAAGCCACCCTCCCACTAAAGAAGAAAAAATAGAAGGGAGACCCTAGAATGCCAAAGTCCTTACGGAAAGGAAATCCTTCCCCCTTTTCCCTGAATCTTTTACCACACTGGCATACAATGGATGTCTGTGCTAGTTACAGTTTCAGACACCAAATTTTCCACTCTGGTTTTTGAGCCTCCCAGCTGCATTTGCCTTCGAGCCTGGCTGGTCTCACCATCACTTTGCATTATGGAAATCAGTTCCTAAATAGGTTTAATTTTCTTTTTTGTATACCATTGTAGACATACGTTTTTTCCCCCCCCAAAATGGTATCCTCTAGTCTTGTCTCTCTCTTTTCTCATTCTCTTTCATGTGTAAAGAAAGGAATCCACCAATTTGCCATCAACACTAAACATATGTAATAATGCCAAAATATAATTATAAAATAAAAGAAACAATAAGTAATAACTGCCATTATTTTAATTCTCAGCTGTGTCGTGATGGGAGAGAGCCGCTGTGATATCGGCTACAGGCAGACTGTATTGCGGTACCTTCATTGACTTTGACTCAAGGAGATCTGGAGTGAGACTAATCCCCAGACTGCAGCAGCTGCACCTGACACAGAGAAAGAAAGAAAGAATGAGAGAGAGAGAGAAAGAGAGAGATTGTGCCCATGCTAGCATCTCCTACACTCCATCCCAATCAAATACAACGTACTTCATCTTCCTTTCTCTCTTTCTGTTACACACACAGACTCGAAGCACATTACATCTGTGACGCAGTAGTCATTTCACAGGATGGTACCAGGGGATGCCGGTGCACCGTCTGCGAGTCTGCCTGACGGGAATAACAGATGAGAGAGGGAAAAGGGGAGGAGGGAGAAAAAGAGGTTTGCAGAGTAACAATTATGTGCAATCCACTCATATCTAATATCCATTTAAGCCAGTCAGATCACAAATCCAAGGAATATTTTTGACTGGGAATTTAATTCAAATAAAATAAATAAAAATATATAATATAAAGGAGTGAGGGGAAACTAGAGAGAATAAATGAATAACGTGTCTTATAATTTGACATTGTCTGACCTTTTCAAATATTTCCAAGTGTGGTTTATGTTCAAATATGAAAATTTAAACAATGTCAGAGAATACATAAACACTTCATTTATTCTGCCTTTTTTCTTGCTCCATATTATACTTGCACAAATTAGTCACATCTCAGTGCTTTGCCAATCTTCATCTATCAGTCACCAGCTAATGGAATCAAATGGTCTATAATGAACCAATTGCTGTGCAGTGAAAGTTGTTGACTGTTAAAATGCCAGTCAGCCAGGTGGCCTATTGAAGTGACATCACTAAACATAACTTTTTTTTTTTTTTTTCAGAATCAGAGTGAGTTTTATTGCCAGGTATGTTTACACATACAAGGAATTACATACGAGTAAATTATGAATATTTATGTACAAAATTAATGAGCATTCAATGCATCAAAAATGTGTATTTTCCAAATGTCATAAGGCTGCAGATTTTTTTTACAGTTGATATATTTTACATTGTGGTTTTCTGTAGTTCCAGTCATTTTTGCAACATATCTCAGCTGCTGCAGAGTTATCCCTCACTCTGTGAAGGGTTTGTCAGACATGAAGCTTTGTAGTAAGGGCTGTCAGTGCTTCAGCACATGCACTAATGTTCCATGCAAATATAAACCACAGAGTGATGTAAAGTATTTGCAACACAGCAAGAGCAAAAGAGGGAAGGGTGATGTATTGTGTGGGCAAACATTACTGAAATATATTATTTCATAATGCACTGAAATATGATAAAGACTAACCACCAAAAAGCACCTCCATTAAACATGAAAAGAACATCATGGTAAACTCAGCACCAAACAAATCTAGAAATGTAAATTAAATCAACGTTAATTACTCGCATCAAGAGGTACATAGCATGGTGCAGAAGGAAGCATGCATGCAACACTTTGAGTGTTACTTTGAATCAAAATAATTATCCTCTCAGAGGAAAAACAATGAGCAACCTACAGTGAGCGATACTGTACTCCAGAACATGATGTTCTGTATTGGTTGATCTCATCTGTACTTATTGTGTGAAATAATGTGATGCTTATCATTTATCTAACTATATCAGGGCAATAATTTCTTCCCTCCAGCAATCTGTAACTTATCAAATAACAACAATCCAATCAATTTCAGAAAGACGAAATCAAGTCCCTCCCTACATTCATTTTTACATGTGCGAGAAGCAGCTACATGTTTGCATTTGGATTTATTACTGTACATCACAATAAGGAAGAAAATACAATTTACGTTTCATGCCGACTTTAAACAGTTCCAGACTCTTGTACTCTCCTTGTCTTAGAAATGTCTTCAGTCATTCTCAGCCTAAGGTCTGTGAACTTTTTTAACAAATTGTTCATTCAATTGGTCATTTATTTCATCACGGCCATGGTGGGTTTACTTTCCAAGGCATTCTGGGTTGTCAGTCAGCAACAACAACTAAATATAGCTTGTACTGCTGTTTTCTACTCTATTATAGTCTTAATTAGTGTGCACAGGTCTAAACTACTAACTTGATCTTATTTACTTTGTCACTGTGAGAAAAAGATGATAGGGATCAATGCTGTTATGCTAAACAGCTGTAGTTCAGCCTGTCCATTCATTGTATTGGAGTCTGTTTTTATAATAAAGGTAAATACACAAACACTGTTTTTAAGCTGGTGTGCATTGGGAAACTAACTAATAGGGAGAGAAGGAATAGACAGTCAGACTCAGTAAAAGAAAAAAGATAGGGAGAGAGAAGGAACAAACTGAATTGAAAGAGACACAGATGAAGTGGAAAAAGGTCAGCTGAGAGAAAATAAAAGTTAGGCCAGGCAAAATCAGAGATGCAAAGAGAATGTGTGAATGAGAAGTGCAGAAAGAGAGATTGAACTGGAGCTGGTGTCATTGATAGCTCAGCTCCTACTGACAGAATGGCCCAGTGGTAAAGGAAAGGCTTAGGTAGATATCGATTTTGAGAGCAGGCTGGTCTTGATTTACAAAGCCAAAGCTGCTTGAGCTGGCCAGTGTTTTTTTATTTTTATATTTTTATTTATTTATTTTTGGGTGTAAATAAAGGCACACTGCGCTGCCAAAGAAGAAGACAGGCAAAGAAGGGCCTTTCAGAAACAGGCAGAAAGGCAGATACAAAGGATGCAAGGAAATGCAGCACACTAACTGACCGACTAAAATGAATTTGACTTAAACAAATACAGCACTAAATAATACTTTAGTATTATTGTACATGTCCATGTAGCAAAAGATATACAATTCATCATCAGTCTCAATTGTTTAATAAAATGGCTGGTACTACATAAATATCTCTATTAAAGATGCCACTCACCTCCAAGACGCCTGTTTATCATCTTGTTTGTTGGCCAAGTTCAATGAGATTAACAAATGCCATATAAAAGTCACACTGTAATTTCTTTTGTCTAATTACACAAAAAAGTGAAACACAACAAATACGCATATTATATTATATTCATTAAAAGTTAAGGAGGCCATAATAATAATAATGTTCATGTTTATAGAACTTTTCATAAAGCCAGGGACACTTTGTGGAACTAAAACAAAAGAATACCAAAAGAAAGAAAGTACAGTACATAACAGACAGAAATAAAACGTGCTCATGGTCAGTCATATTTGTTCTGATTCTTGAAATATAATTTTATTTTAATTTGAAAGCTCTAGAGTTTTGAAAAACAAACTAAAAACAAACATATATAGCTATAGAGACTGGGACTTATAGGAAACAGATCTGACTCTCTAATTACACTCTACCTCCCTTTGATTACCTGCCCTATGAGCCGAGCACGCTCACATGGGCGACTGATCTCGAAGTTACCCCTTGATGAAGTACCCAAAGAAGAGATCATGTCCAAATGATTAGTGTATCACATTCAGGCTTTTGAGCAGAGTACACACACCTGTCAACTTGTTGCCAGCTTGTTCGGTTCAAGGATCACTGCATTTCTTCTTAAAGGGGTCATATGATGCTATTTTAAAGATCATTATTTTGGGTATTTGGTGTAACAGAATATGTTGACATGCTTTAATGTTTAAAAAACACATTATTTTTCAAATACTGTACATTATTGTAGGTCCTTTATGCCCCGCCGCTCTCAAACGCTTCATTTTCAACAAAGCCCCCTCCTTTGACAAGCGCAGTCTGCTCTGATTGGCCAGCTGACCCAGTGCATTGGGATTGGCCGAACACCACAAGCACACGTCGGAAATGTAATGCCCCTTACCATAATCGCAGCTTCAGCTTTCAAAGTAAATATCAAGACAGAATCGCATCATATGACCCCTTTAAATGCCTCTAATCCTTTTCTGTTTTAAATTTGATGTACTCTTGTGTCTCATTTCCTTTATCCTTTCTCTCCTTCTTTCTCTCTGTAGGTTACGAGTGTTTCTTCAGTCATATCATTTGTAATAAGCAACCGACAGCTGCTTCAGTGAATGTCTTTTTTTCCTTCCTTACTGTCAGCATAGTAACCACTAGAGGTATCTGGCATTACAATATTATATCGATTTTATTATATCCAGGTCATGACACTATGATTTTGTTATTCTTTTCCCTCACCCCTTGTAACCACAGAAGAAAGGGGTCTTAAAAGGGGTCATATTGTACTTTTTTCCATTTACTTTTTCTCCCTGAGGTCCACTTACATTGTTAGTAACTTTTTTTTGCACCAATTATTATTGCACCAGTCATTATTTAGATTTCATGACCACTTTCCACTCTATCGCTGTATAATTAAACCGGCCATTTCTTGCTGCTGTGTGTTTAAGATTAATCGTAATCGTAAATGTGAAACATTATGACGGGTTCACAAAATAGTCCAAGCTCAAACGTGCCTCTCAAAATAATAATAAAAAAAAGATCAAGGACATTGCTATATTGCTTTTCTAACATTGTCTAATCCATCAGAAGAAAATGCTTCTATTCTGAACACTCTATAGGCATTTTGATGTGCAAATGTGGGTGGTCATATATTATTAAAATTATATGATCTTTTTTCATTGTGGAGGAAGTTTTGAGTTCTGAAAGTCACAGTACTGTATGTTTTCATAAAACAACACTTTTATCTCAAAAGATCAAGTAAATATTAGTTGTTCAACATATGACCCCTTTAATGATGCAGCTCATCTATTTATAAATCAGCCAGATAGCAGCACATTGTGTACAGCACTTATTCACTGTAAGCTGACTGAGAAAAGAGTTTTTCACCTTTCAAGGGATAGTTCAGCCAAAAAGAAAAACTTGCACATCATTTACTCACACAACATTTCCAAACATGAATCACTTTCTTTCTTCTGTACAACACAAAAGAATATTCAAAAGTCTCAGTGTTGTTGTTAATTGTTGCTTTTGTCCATACAATGAAAAACAATCTATCCCTTTAAGGATTTCCTTTTTAAAGTAAACCATAAAGCTATGATATTACTATCAATCTCTCTCACTTCCTCCCTCTATGTGGAAAATACTTATGACAGCTCTAAAAAAGTATTTTGGAAATGTGTTTTCCACCATTCAGCTGCTCTTTTGTAAAAGCTGAACTATTAAAAACATGAACATGGACTGTGCATCATAACTATTCTGTTATAACAAATCTGCTGTGCAGCTTTGACTAGGAGATAATCATTTGACATAGTCCCTAAAGGCAGGAACAGATAAGATTCATCAATGTGTCAATTTGGACGGGATTATTGGATATTTTTCACTCGATTCCTCCTTTTTCCTCTATTCTGACAAAACTCTAATTTGTCTTTCTCTGTGCTGCTTAATGCTCTGCTTGTACACCACAATGAAAGAACTTTCTCTACTCTCATGGTGCAGCGTGATCATCTGCACAGTCCAAACTAAACATCCAGCTAACAACTAAAGAGGTATGAACTCTGTCTTGTGGCTTTCTTGGTGGCAAGTATTAAGTATTGGGGTCATGTGTAAAGAGCATTTCCATTCCACTGAATAAAACAGACTGTAAAGTCCAAGTATGTTTTTCCCATAGCACATATACACAACCATTATACAGTTTAGGGTTGGTAAGATTTTATGTTTATCACATAATTCTCACCAAAACTGCATTTATTGGATGAAAATAATATGCTGATTTAGTGCTGATATTATACACTATGATATGCTGATTTGGTGCTCAAGAAACATTTCTTATTATTAATGTTGAAAACGGCTGTGCTGCTTAATATTTTTGTAGAAACTGTGATACCCTTTTTTTAAGGATTCTTTGAATCTGAGGTTGAATAAAAATGTTATTGAATTCAAATATGAACATAAATAACAATATTTCTGAATGAAAAATCTCACTGACCTGAAACTTTTGAACATTAAAGAGGTATGAACTCTGTCTTGTGGCTGTCTTGGTGGCAAGTATTAAGTATTGGGGTCATGTGTAAAGAGCATTTCCATTCCACTGAATAAAACAGACTGTAAAGTCCAAGTATGTTTTTCCCATAGCACATATACACAACCATTATACAGTTTAGGGTTGGTAAGATTTTATGTTTCTCACATAATTCTCACCAAAACTGCATTTATTGGATGAAAATAATATGCTGATTTAGTGCTGATATTATACACTATGATATGCTGATTTGGTGCTCAAGAAACATTTCTTATTATTAATGTTGAAAACGGCTGTGCTGCTTAATATTTTTGTAGAAACTGTGATACCCTTTTTTTAAGGATTCTTTGAATCTGAGGTTGAATAAAAATGTTATTGAATTCAAATATGAACATAAATAACAATATTTCTGAATGAAAAATCTCACTGACCTGAAACTTTTGAACATTTGCATAGATATTTGATCATTCCCGAAATTTCTACACATTGTCACTTTTTCTAGTGCACTATAATCCACTTTTTTCTCAGTTCATAGGGTAATGACAACATAACGTCAGGCCTTAAATACTAAGAATAGAGAATGGTTTGAAATTAGAGATTTAGAGAGCTAGATATGGAACATCTTGTGCAGATGCAAGCTCTATCTAGCCGCATATGTGGTCCTCTGGGATGTGTCATTTTCCTGCATGTTTGACCTTTTTAAAAATATGGTATCTGATTGATGCCTGCACTGGGATGAAAGATTGATAAAAAGAAACATGAAGGGATTTCAAAATGTAAGATGTGCTACAGTGTTTTCATAAAATGAGAAACTGACTCCCTTAAGTAAATTTTCAGCTAGTTTTGACCAGTCTCCCAGTATCACTAGCATTTCATATTATGATATTTCATATAAATGCATCAAATATAGCTAACAGCATTTTTGGCTGTCTCCAATATAACACTGTAGTAAACACCATTTCAAATGAAATGACATGATCATAAAAGGATGAGTGGTCCATATGTGGTCCTCTGGGATGTGTCATTTTCCTGCATGTTTGACCTTTTTAAAAATATGGTATCTGATTGATGCCTGCACTGGGATGAAAGATTGATAAAAAGAAACATGAAGGGATTTCAAAATGTAAGATGTGCTACAGTGTTTTCATAAAATGAGAAACTGACTCCCTTAAGTAAATTTTCAGCTAGTTTTGACCAGTCTCCCAGTATCACTAGCATTTCATATTATGATATTTCATATAAATGCATCAAATATAGCTAACAGCATTTTTGGCTGTCTCCAATATAACACTGTAGTAAACACCATTTCAAATGAAATGACATGATCATAAAAGGATGAGATGACCCAACATTGGAACTGACCTTAGATTAATATCATTTAATCTTCATTTGGTTGTTTCCATTATGATCATGAGAATAAAATCATTTGAGATCAGTTTACCAAAGATGGAACTCACAAACTGGAAAGAAATGCCATACAGGGAAGTAATACTAGCTGTACTCAATCTAATTCCCATTATTAAAACAGAATTAGGAATGTGAAGCAGAAGGCCCAGACTGCTCTCTTCATTTATCTGTAGTCTGGCAGCATATGTTATAAATGCTGCAGAGAGGAAATGTCAAATAAACAGCCCTCCGCACCTTATCAACAGGAAGTGAAACTTTTCTGTCACACACCATGCCTTTGAATCGCCTCTTTCAGAGAAACGCACATACACACAAACAGCAGAAACATATTCTCTGTGAAGAAGGTACAGATGAATGATTTTTCCACTCTGCCGATATGAGCTGTGATCTATCCAGACGGATGATACAACCTTTATAACTGTCACACAATTCTCCTGTCATCACCATCAAGTGCCATCTTTATGCAGGCTGTGCAGAAGTCAGAGAATTAATGAATAAGAGATCAATCAATCAATGCCAACATTAAAATATCTTTTAAAATTATGAATGAGTTCATCCAAGTTTCACACACTAGAGTTATGGAAGAGGGCAGATATGCTTGGCATGCTTTCCGTAATGAAACTAGACAGAAGCTCCAAGTTCCCCACTGGAAATA
The DNA here is from genome assembly GCF_001515645.1 of Sinocyclocheilus grahami. Classification (NCBI taxonomy): domain Eukaryota; kingdom Metazoa; phylum Chordata; class Actinopteri; order Cypriniformes; family Cyprinidae; genus Sinocyclocheilus; species Sinocyclocheilus grahami. The sequence goes on from NW_015505191.1 coordinate 2,800,142, forward strand.
ACTATGGATAAAGAAGAGGGACTTATTGCATGGGAAGAATGAATTTCAATAAGTAAAATGGGTATATTCTTGAAGTTATGAGCAGCATGATAATGAATAGAGCCAACTAAATAAATCATCAAAAAAAAACACACACACACACATGAAACTACATATACGGTATGCACACACCGTATATATCACGAAGGCACTAAGGCAGCTATGGAATGTACATTAGAAACAAACACACACACACATGAAACTACATATACGGTATGCACACACCGTATAGATCACGAAGGCACTAAGGCAGCTATGGAATGTACATTAGAAACAAAACACAGTGAAACATGCATGATCCAGACCACTATGTACTACATACATTAGTTTGCGCTACAAGGCAAAGAGCTCCTCCCAGAGAGGATGTGACCCTCTGCAAACAGGATTCAAGATGGAAAATCAAACAAAGATTAGCATGCAAAAGTATGAAGCTGAAGATGACAGCTGGGAATATTCATATCGTCTCATATTTCTTATTGTCATGGTTTTTCTACAGTATGTCTCAATACTTCTAAAGAGTTAAAATTATGATGTACAGTCAGACATTGGAAGACAAGGGCACCATTGAGGGAAATATAGTGTAAGATTGGATGCAATATCCATAATAAGTAAACTAGACTTGTCAGAAGTCTCATAAAATAAGATTTACATTCGTTAATAAGACTTTATGAAGTCAATAAAAGGAAATAGACACAGAGTGATAATGGACGTTACATTAAAAAACTCACGGAAGGGCAATAACACCAATCTGTTTACTGTATATTTAAAATCGAGTTATGTAAGATAGCTTAGTCATCTTTCGCTACTGTCATTTGTGAAATTTGGACAGCAGTCTGCTCTAGTCATGATTACAGCTGCACTCCTTACTGCAAAAGAGAATATGTTCTTATGAGTCAGCTATAGTACAGTATGTTAGGAAACCTGGTGTTGTTGTTTTTTTCAGTCATGAGCCTGCAGTGCTCTTAGTTCAAGAATTTTAACATTCACTAAAATCTGACAAGGCTCGAAGGATTACCCCATGAACTGACAACTGATGCATTTACAAGCCACTAAACCCACAGCTAACACTGTTAACACAATTTACTTCAGCTTTGAATTCAATAAGCTGGTTTTAAAAGATAAAGTTTCTCCTGAGATGCCAATCACAGCTCACAACCATTCACCATCTAGAGTACAAATCTAACCAACTTCAAGTACACAACAAAGGTATTTCAGGATGTGTTATGTCCCCCATTCTGTGCTATGAATCATGTAATTGTTGTCCTTTTTCCTATCTGTTTTACAGTGTACTCTCAGTGTGCTGCTCGCAGCGTTCAGCTTTTGGCATCAGTGGCCAGTGCTCAGTGCGGCATAACATAGAGGTATTTGAGGGAAATAGGCCTAATTATGTGTTTTACAGGCTCAGCCGTATGTAGAGAGATATAGCTGTTAGGTAAGTGAAATTCATAATTGATATGAAAGGACATCCAGGGCATAGCCGTATATTAAAAACAAATATACCTTTGCACTTAAAAGGTCCATATTGGTAACTTAAAGATACCTACAGGTGCATCTCAATAAATTAGAATGTCGTGGAAAAGTTCATTTATTTCAGTAATTCAACTAAAAATTGTGAAACTCGTGTATTAAATAAATTCAATGCACGCAGACTGAAGTAGTTGAAGTCTTTGGTTCTTTTAATTGTGATGATTTTGGCTCACATTTAACAAAACCCACCAATTCACTATCTCAACAAATTAGAATACTTCAAAAGACCAATAAAAAAAAAATGTTTAGTGAATTGTTGGCCTTCTGGAAAGTATGTTCATTTACTGTACATGTACTCAATACTTGGTAGGGGCTCCTTTTGCTTTAATTACTGCCTCAATTCGGCGTGGCATGGAGGTGATCAGTTTGTGGCACTGCTGAGGTGGTATGGAAGCCCAGGTTTCTTTGACAGTGGCCTTCAGCTCATCTGCATTTTTTGGTCTCTTGTTTTTCATTTTCCTCTTGACAATGCTAAAGTCTTCCCCATTATTGTGTAGCCTAGTGAACCAAACTGAGAGACCATTTTGAAGGCTCAGGAAACCTTTGCAGGTGTTTTGAGTTGATTAGGTGATTGGCATGTCACCATATTCTAATTTGTTGAGATAGTGAATTGGTGGGTTTTTGTTAAATGTGAGCCAAAATCATCACAATTAAAAGAACCAAAGACTTAAACTACTTCAGTCTGTGTGCATTGAATTTATTTTATACACAAGTTTTACAATTTGAGTTGAATTACTGAAATAAAAGAACTTTTCCACGACATTATAATTTATTGAGATGCACCTGTATTAGTACCTAAAAGGTACAAAAGTGTACGTTTGGAAAGTTAATCCTCCGTTACTTTTGTAAGTTTTTTCTGAGAGTGTATAACATCTCAAATGTTGCTCTAGTCATTCTACAAAGCAGGAGCCAAAGCCTGTCATCAAAATGATTGGCATGCTGTCACTAAAGATAACCCATCTGCTGCTTGATAGTTAACAAAGTTTGTCAGAGCGTTTTGTCTGTGATTTACATAGTTTAATAAAACTATGTAAATTGTGATTTACTATGTTCAGAGGCGGACAGTAAATAAGTACTTTTACTTGAGTATTGTACTTAAGTACGCTTTTTGAGTATCTGTACTTTACTTGAGTATTATTTTTTCTGGGAACTTATGACTTTAACGTCACTACATTTGAAAGACAAATATTGTACTTTTCACTCCACTACATTTCTATCAAGGTCCTCGAAGTAGAAAGTCGTTACTATGTAGCAGCTTTGAAAGTCAGTGGGTGATTTTTTTCTTCTCTAAAACGTGACTTTCTTTTTTTCAGACAGTTTATCAGTAATCACTCTTGTAGGGCTACATGAAGAGATTTCCCAGCATTTTTTGAACACTGACCAGCTGCAAATGTGATATTTATTTACTGTGGTATATATTAGACACAATATTGTCTGATTTTGCTAAATTGTGTAGGTGAAAATATTACCTATAAAGCCACAGAAAGAGAAACAGTAGCTACAACTCCCGTTTCTATTTTGCGTTAACTTTATCCCCAGGTGAATGATTTTGCGATATTCAGGTTTTTTCCCCCTGCATAAATTACATTGGCAACTTAGATGCATATACTATTACATATTATAATATATAATATTATAACATTATTACACATTATTCAGAGGGGAAAAAAAATAAATCGGACAAAGTTCAGTCAATCAGTTAATCTTATGTTTTGGAAAAAAGATATGATGAAACTATACTAAATGGTTAAACTATTCTTATTGATCATAAAAAAAAGAGTTAAATAGTTGCTGTAACAACATCATTGCGCAAACATGAATGCAAATAGAGCTTTCTTAAAATGAAATTTCATACAGAGAGCTGCCACAGCTCATGAATGGCCTTCGGCACTGAGGGGGAAGTGAAGCGTATCTCACAAAATGTGCTGTGCTACCGACTGTTTTTTATTTCCTAGGAAAAGGAGGAGCGGAGAAAAAGAGAGAAAAACAAGATTTTTAGTTCTTTTACACTTCAGAAGATTTCAGATGCACACACACACACAGCTCAGCGATAAGGGGGCAATCAATCTTCATCATCACAGTTGTTCATTGAAATAGCCATCAAACCGTGCGTCATCTTCATGCCTCATTTGGTCACTCCATCCAAACACCCTCACCCCACAGCATCACGTCACCCTCTCCTCTCTTGCATACCCAGCTGGTTTCTCGTCATGTTTGTTGCTGCTTGTGATACTGAGGCAGTGGGTGGGCTTCCCTCCCTCTTTCTTTAAGCAGCACCCATTACCAATGCAGCACCAGTGACTCAGCCTGCTTTCTTCCATCTTACACCTCACACACACAAACAAACCAACTCATACACAAACAACTCACTCGACACATGCAAAGCACATGCCCACAGTCACCCTTCTCTCCCACACACACAAATACATGCAAACGCAATTAAAACCCACACACAGCCGCTGACCTCTCAATCCCTTCAGATCCCTCAAATGTATAAATAAGGGCAGCAGATATGTCCAAACAATTAGCGCTGTTGACTACTTACATGCCTACAGTCATAATAATGTTTTAGCTCACGCAAACGCAACACTTAGTCAAACCTACTGATGGGATAACAAGTAGTCACGATGTCAGCTTGCGAGTGAGCCACCTCCTGTACAACACATACACACACACACAAACACAACATTCATATGATTGCTACAAGCACATCATCCAAACATCAGATGTCCACACAGAAAGTAAGTGAACCCTTAGTCACAACAACAGCCGAACGATAGCCTGGTTAAACGAATAACACACAAACAGTAATACATTTTCATGTCTTTATTGAGTGTGAACATTCGCAGTGAAAGGTGGAAAAGATGTGAATCTTTAAGCTGAGGACTCTTCCAAAAGAAAATTGGAGACCAATCAATAAAAAACATTTAAAAGCGCAGTTATAATGAAGCTACAGTGGGTTATTGCTTAGTTGAGATACAGTTTTCATTTGTCTGGCCAAGTATACATGACGCACTGCATAATTTGAAAGATGAAATACATTGCACATTACCTCTGTCTATTGTAGAATATTGTTACTGTAAGTCTGATATTCTGGTTCCAAACACTTTTTTAGATCCCAAATGCAAACAACAAATGGTGCTGTGGTAATACTGAAAAATCATGATCTCAATACCAGAATCATAAGTGGCCAGACTTGATTAATCTTTTCTGAATTCTTAAAATATTAGTGTCCAAGACATGCTGAGCCCAGAGACTGTAGTGTACATAGTGAGTTTTTAAAAACTTAGCTTAAAGGTGTGCTATATACTGCTCATAAATGGCTGTTAGTATGAGTTGAGAGCAAGATAGTACGAGCTGACGAAGTTGACAAAGCAGAGATGCAGTTGCATCATCTAGGTCTGTCAATCAAATTATGTAAAAACCAAACTGGTAAAATTTATAGCAGACCAAAACATTTCCTTAAAATAGAGTATGTAAAAAGTGCATGTAAACACGCTTACTAAAAGGAAATTTGAGATCTTGGTCGAAGACATACTGTACTAAATTTTAAGTTTTAATAAAAAATTGCTCTCAGAAAAACTCAAATTAAGCTTATTCCTAAAGGAATAAGTGAATAATCTTAAGAATAAAGCCAAAGAACTGTTGACTTACATAAAGTTACAAAGGTTAAAAATTGGAACAAATATCTTTAAACGGTTAGTTCACCCAAAAATGAAAATTCTGTCATTAATTACTCACCCTTGTGTTGTTCTAAACCCATAAGACCTTTGTTCATCTTTGGAACACAAATTAAGATATTTTTGATTAATTTTGAGAGCTCTCTGACCCTCCCATAGACAGAAATGTAATTACCACGATCAAGGTCTAGAAACGTAGCAAGGAGATCAGTAAAATAATCCATGTGACATCGGAGGTTCAACCGTAAGTTTACGAAGCTACGAGAATACTTTTTGTATGCAAAGAAAACAAAAATAACGACTTTATTCAACAATTCGTCTCCTCCGCGTCACCCTGGTGCCATTTTGGAGAGTATCCACTGAACGCAAACAGCGTATGCTATTCTGTGTCAGCTGCACCATGCGGATACGTTGTTTTTGTTCAAATCAAAGTGTAAACAAAGCGTAAACGCGGAGGAGACGAATTGTTGAATAAAGTCGTTATTTTTGTTTTCTTTGCGTACAAAAAGTATTCTCGTAGCTTCGTAAAATTACGGTTGAACTTGATGTCACATGGATTATTTTACCGATCTCCTTGCTATGTTTCTGAACCTTGATCGTGTTAGGATCCTTGTTGTCTATGGGAGGGTCAGAGAGCTCTCAGAATTCATCAGACAGAATTTTCATTTTTGGGTGAACTAACCCTTTAAAGCTTTAATGTTGATAGATGGAGAATATTCAGCACTGTTGCTACTCATCCGCAGAAAAATGAATTCTCAAATTCTCAACCGTTTGCAGAGGAATGTTAGCCCATCTGCTCGCCAATTGAAGCTCAACAGAAGTTGGATGATGCTGCAACGCTGCAACACAACAATAGAATGGCATCAGCTGAAGAAAATACGCCTTCTGATGTGGCCCATTATCTCAAGAGAGTAGTTCACACCAGATATCCGAAAAATATTGCTGAACTCAAACAGTTTTATAAAGAGCACTTTGTGAAAATGTCCTTCTGACCATTGTGCAGGTCCGATCTGCAATTACAGGAAACATTTGCTGGAGGTTATTGCTGCTAAACAAGGATCAGCCAGTTATTAAATCCAAGAGTTCACATACTTTTTCCACCCTGCACAGTTCATGCTGTGTGTTTAAAGCTGCAGTCTGTAACTTTTTTTGGTTAAAAATGATCCGAAATCAAGATTTGAGCAAGTACATAACCAGCCTGTGTTCAAAACTATTGCCTTACTTTAGCCTGTTTCACAACAGTTAGCTTATAATGATGTTTTCTAATTTGAGTGGTACGGGTAGGTTTTCACGGGAAATTCGAGCATGCTGCTGCATCATTACGTCACGTCTGTAAACATAAAGAAGTTGTCCTGGCTACTAGGCTATCGCATGTGAGGATCCTGCAGGTGGCGGATCGTTTATAGCCTTTTCTCACAGCAGCTGGAATAATTACATTTATAACTTTGATGGCGGATTGTAATCCAGAAAGGATTATGTATGTATGAAACACATGTGAATTAAATTAAATTATATTCCAGTTTTAAATGTGCTTCTGATTACAGATAGCCTGGGATTACACAAGGGTTAGTTCACCCAAAAATGAAAATTCTGTCATTAATTACTCACCCATGTGTTGTTCTAAACCCATAAGACCTTTGTTCATCTTTGGAACACAAATTAAGATATTTTTGATTAATTTTGAGAGCTCTCTGACCCTCCCATAGACAGAAATGTAATTACCACGATCAAGGTCTAGAAACGTAGCAAGGAGATCAGTAAAATAATCCATGTGACATCGGAGGTTCAACCGTAAGTTTACGAAGCTACGAGAATACTTTTTGTATGCAAAGAAAACAAAAATAACAACTTTATTCAACAATTCGTCTCCTCCGCGTCACCCTGGTGCCATTTTGGAGAGTATCCACTGAACGCAAACAGCGTATGCTATTCTGTGTCAGCTGCACCATGCGGATACGTTGTTTTTGTTCAAATCAAAGTGTAAACAAAGCGTAAACGCGGAGGAGACGAATTGTTGAATAAAGTCGTTATTTTTGTTTTCTTTGCGTACAAAAAGTATTCTCGTAGCTTCGTAAAATTACGGTTGAACTTGATGTCACATGGATTATTTTACCGATCTCCTTGCTATGTTTCTGAACCTTGATCGTGTTAGGATCCTTGTTGTCTATGGGAGGGTCAGAGAGCTCTCGGAATGCATCAAAATATCTTAATTTGTGTTCCGAAGACAAACGGAGGTCTTACAGGTTTAGAACGACATGAGGGTGAGTGATTAATGACAGAATTTTCATTTTTGGGTGAACTAACCCTTTAAAGCTTTAATGTTGATAGATGGAGAATATTCAGCACTGTTGCTACTCATCCGCAGAAAAATGAATTCTCAACTTTAAGCACGTTTGCAGAGGAATGTTAGCCCATCTGCTCGCCAATTGAAGCTCAACAGAAGTTGGATGATGCTGCAACAGGAGTAATCAACAATAGAATGGCATCAGCTGAAGAAAATACGCCTTCTGATGTGGCCCATTATCTCAAGAGAGTAGTTCACACCAGATATCCGAAAAATATTGCTGAACTCAAACAGTTTTATAAAGAGCACTTTGTGAAAATGTCCTTCTGACCATTGTGCAGGTCCGATCTGCAATTACAGGAAACATTTGCTGGAGGTTATTGCTGCTAAACAAGGATCAGCCAGTTATTAAATCCAAGAGTTCACATACTTTTTCCACCCTGCACAGTTCATGCTGTGTGTTTAAAGCTGCAGTCTGTAACTTTTTTTGGTTAAAAATGATCCGAAATCAAGATTTGAGCAAGTACATAACCAGCCTGTGTTCAAAACTATTGCCTTACTTTAGCCTGTTTCACAACAGTTAGCTTATAATGATGTTTTCTAATTTGAGTGGTACGGGTAGGTTTTCACGGGAAATTCGAGCATGCTGCTGCATCATTACGTCACGTCTGTAAACATAAAGAAGTTGTCCTGGCTACTAGGCTATCGCATGTGAGGATCCTGCAGGTGGCGGATCGTTTATAGCCTTTTCTCACAGCAGCTGGAATAATTACATTTATAACTTTGATGGCGGATTGTAATCCAGAAAGGATTATGTATGTATGAAACACATGTGAATTAAATTAAATTATATTCCAGTTTTAAATGTGCTTCTGATTACAGATAGCCTGGGATTACACAAGATTTGTAAAAAGACAACCAGTTTTAAAGACAACCAGTTCGAAGGGAGCATAATTTGCTTTTTGGGTTAAAAGAATTTCTTAATATGAAATTCGATTGGTATGACAATTAGAGATTAGACTGTACAGAAATTGAAATCTACTCGCTTATACACACTATATTCACATAGTCATGTAATGCTGATGTTGTTAACATTAACAATTTGAGAATAAAGTATAACAATAATAATAATTTGCACGGTTTGATGTGATATGAGCTAATTTACTGTAGATTAAATCACCATTGGTAGAGCAATTTATTGTACTGCTTTTTTCCTCAGTTGGTCAGAAAAAACGTAGCAGACTTGTTGCTTACTTGTTCAGATGACAATATACAGTGAAAATTCTTATTTGGGTCATATATTCCAAGATGTAGGCTAGAATCTGTGATTCTGAAGTACAGTGAATCCACACCGGTGCAGTGACTGACTGCCACACCATCCTGGTCTCATGTTTATACGTAGGTATTAATACGTAACATTTATAAACACAAAACGTACACTTTTGCATGTTTATTTTAATGCTAATACGTACAATTTAGACGTATTTCAACATTTAAAACGTACAAATCGCTACGTATTTTTAGCTAAAAAACATAAAAATATTTACGTATCTTTTATATCATCAAGATTTTTAGACCCCTTAACCTACCCCCAAACCTAAACCTACCCATTTTATAGCGAATATGCATTTTTATCATTTTATTAATACGCAATTTAGATTTTTAGACCTTTTAACCTACCCCCAAACCTTAACCTACCCATATAGCGAAAAGGCTATAAAACGCAAATGACCGAGATACGCAGGAAAATAACCATTTTAGAAATAATATAGCATTCAAATATTTTTATAGTCGCTAATTCCACTCCTACCTATAAACCTAAACATTTGTGTACAGTATAAGAAAAACATGACAGACAGAAATGCAATTACAATCATTTATTTATTGCAAAAATGTCAAAAGCAGTACCAAAAGTAATCCAAATGACGATGGGTTGCAGCCAGTCCTCTCTGGCGGAATACAGTAGGTTTGTGTGATCCAGAGCAGAATTTATGTTGTTAATCGCTGAAAATATTATCCAGATAATTTTCCCGATCCACTCCATGAACTCGTGAAGGCACGTGCGCATCATTCAAACAGAAACACGGCATGTCGCAATCTGTGACGAATGCAGGCGAGAGCCAATGAGCGTTTGATTATCCTGCCGTAAAACCTGTCGTTTGAAGCAGCAACATTTGAATTTGTAAAGAGCGCGTCAGTCAGAGTGGGCTTTCTTTGCTGCTCACGGTCACTGGACTCGCTGCTCGGGATGGAGAAGAAGATCACCGAATAAAGGCTTGGATTTGGGTCTGTTCCTCGCAGTCCTATGGATTCGGAAGATTTGGATTACAGCGCACTAATAAAATTGTTTCATTTCGTAATTATGTTGCGTTTTTGGTGTATTTTATAGTTCTATTGTCAGTCACAGCATGTCGGAGAAAACGCCTTTTGTGGCCCATGACAATCAAAGTAAACATTACATGACAAGTAAAGGTTAAACGATTGCAGTTAAATAACATTTCTAAATGTTATTTATTTTAAGGTTTAAAGTGAAGCCGTGTTTAACATTATGTAGGCATATTCTTGGAAACAAGCTGGCAGCAGAAATCACACAACAAAATGAAATGTTATCATTTCATAAGTAAATGAGTAAACAATTTAATAATGCAATTGAAAACAAGGTAATTCATATGACAACTAAAAACTAATAAAATGAATGCCGCGATTTCAATATTCATAAGGATTAATTTTTAGGTGTCGTCAATACGTCTGTTTTGAACTTTTAAATGCTGAAAATACGTAAGTATTTGTACGTTTAGAGGCTGAAAATACATCAGTATTGTACGTTTTAGTGCCTGTAAAAATTTACGAAAATGTACGTTTTATAGAACCACATTTGACATAAAATACATACGAATTATCATGAGATCACGTTGGCCACACATACTCAAAACATTAGAGCCATCCACGCTGGAGCCGTGCGGGTTCACAACCCACGCAAGGAAGATAATTCCGCAAACAGCTGCAATTGCAGGTTTTCAAAACACGAAAAAGCATCATTGCTTTTGTGTTATTTATTTTAGCAGACTGTGTTTGTCTGTTGTGAATTTCTTGACCATATCAAATTTTGTAGACAATTTATGCAGAAATTCCTGTTAAATATACAAATAAAAACTTTTTTTTCTAGTTGCATTCAATTATTAGTAGAATATACATTTTATTGTGGAAATAGCATGTTGGTGGCCAAAACATGATGCATTCTATTACTTATACTTTCCTTCCTTCATTGCATAAAATGCTGCGCTGGCTATGTTTGTTCTTTCTCTTTATATCAGATAAGCTGTGCCGAAATGTCCCTGTGGAACACAAAGGCAGTTGGAGGCTTTAAATAAAACGATGGCCTGATTATGAGAGAGAGGGAAAGAGAATGAAAAAGGGAATGAGGGAGGGAATGAGGCACTGGCAGGCTGGACCAAAGATAAAGCACATAGTTTAGGTGATTGATATTACTAATTTTGAGTTGCAAGTGTGAGACAAAATACAGTTTTTTTGTGGACATCCCAAGAAGAAATGTGAGAACACTACCTTTGAAATGATGGATAGATGCATGCAGAACTGAGAAGAAGACAGAGAGATAATGCTAATTTGCAATGCAAAAGATCTCAGACATGCAAATAGGCTTATTTGGTAGTAGGAGAGAGCAGAATGCCACACAGATCATTGGTTAGAGACCAGCTTGAGAGTGAGAATTATCAAGCATGCTGGGAAATGAAGTTTTAAAACAGTCATCTGCTCCTATAGCTCAACTAGTACAGCATGCAAACTCAAGGGTTGAGTTCAATTCTTAAAGAACACACATGATGGCAACACGTATACCTTAAATCCACTTTCAGTTTGGATAGAAGCAAATGCATGAATGCTATTCTTTCCCCAAATTCCTAAATGGTCAGCAAACATGATTTTAGTTTGATGATGGTATTAAAAAAATTAAATCCAGCAGTTACATGGCCCCAAACACATATGCAAAAATCAACTTCACAAAGTGTTCCAGGTTAACTGCGATTGTCAAAAAATAAAACTACTAATAATAAAATAGAATATCCCTACTTGAAGACTCTGTTGCATATTGACCATTTCCATCAACATGATTTCAGGCATGAAACAAATATATATATAATATGTGTAAAATTTACATCACAGTATATTATAAAATGTATAATATTATAAATGTATAAGTGAACGGGGTAGGCTAAGATAGAAGGCCAATCTATTAAAAGTCAATTAAATCATTTTGGGATCCAAGGCAGATTTGATTCAACAGGCAGAGTAACTGTTCATGACACTGGTTCTGTTATGAGATCTCTGTGGGAAAAAAGGGGTGCATGAGGGATAACCTCACTTCTTTTGACGGATTATAAAGACACAAACGTTTACGACCTAACATTACAGACACGTCATAATTATACCTTATCAAAGTATGATGAACTCGCCCGCAAGCAGTTCATGGACAGAGATGTGAAAGTTACAAAATGATTCACCGTCCTGATTCAGTTCAGCTCTTTTCGGCAAGGTCCATTTCACCCTCACACAGCCCACATGTGCACGACTGTTTCAAACAAACAGGTCAATATAGCAGCTAATTGCTTTAATTTCATTACTAGCACTCAGCGGAACTGCTGTACTTAACCAACACTGTAACGCAGGGAAGAGCAGTGAGCTGGAAAAACCTAGCTAATGGCTAATTCACTCATAAGTCATAGGCATTAGATGAGCTCCACTGGCCTTGAGAAACAACTGAGCTTTACAGACTTATCTGTATTGTTACTTCTTATAAAGTTTATACGTAAAGGTAGAATGTTTTTATTTAGCCAACCATTTCGTTTGACTCGTATACAATAAAACAGGAGTCGGTGGCACCTTTTTATCCTTTACAATGTCACAGTCATGTGCATGACACAGAGGCTGCATATTTAACTTGTTAAACATGTCTCTCTTTGTGAGCACGCAGGTGTTCTTGACAGATCCTTTACTGCTTTGAGGCCAGCTGTCCATGACAGATCATACGGACTGTCTTTGCTCTTCTTCCCTCCTAAAATACATGCACATGAACCCACTCAGTACCTGCTCTTTTGTTCCCCACAAAACAGAGGCAACAGCACCACCGGCTTCTTGGCACGTTCAAGGGTGCCGGAGTTAAACTTTCATGAAGCCCTTTCACTATCATGTTCTGTTCATCATTTTTTAAGGTCAGCACTTTATGAGCGAGAGAAAGACCACAGAATAGTACATAGAGACTGAAGTCGACAGAGTGTCATGTTTCAGCATTTTTAGACGTCTCCTCTGGAGTGTGCAGTGTCAGGTTCTAGTCACACAGCGTGAGAGTTTCAAACCCCCTGTTCATCCGTAACACTGCTGCGAAGCATGTGCTAATTAGTCTGTGTCTCTCTTCTGAGCATGAGGTGAAGTCAGTTCGAAGAGAAAGACCAATATAGTAGTAGTGGAATGTGCTTTGGAGCAAGACACAAAGGACATTGTTGTGAAATAAAACCAGTTTCTATAAGAAATCGGATTTTATTCCATCTGAAATGAGCTGACACGAGCTGGTGCTATTAAAAGGTATATTTTACCTTTGTATTTTCACCTTCACACAATTCCATCCAAACCCATATGACTTTCCACTGTGGAACACAAATTAATCTTTCTACAGTGGAACACAAAGGAAGATATTTAGAAGAATGTTCAAGGTGCTCTTTTCTACATAATGCAAAAAGACGACAACCCATAGGTCGCAGGTTCGAAATAACAAAATAATTCATTTTGGGGTGAACTATCCCTTTAAATAACTGACGTTAAGTTGTTTCAAAGACATTTTGCTTAAAATGAGGTCTGCTGCCAAAGGAATTTATCACTTAGGAAGGTGACCCCTCAATACAGCTAAGAAGAGGATATATGCTCCCTGCTTTGAGTGAGATGAAAAAAAAACACATTGTGAGCTAGTGAAGGTCATGGCCAGTGGCCACCACGGAAAACCAGTTACCATAATAGAAATGCACCAAACTCATCCTGAAAATCTTCCATTGCCTGTATTACCTCCTCCCCTCCATCCCTTATATTTTGCACTCTCCTTTCCTTCCTCCTACAAATACAATTGCTTTCTTCTTGATATACAGTCTCGTTGTCATTTGTTTGGACTCATTGCTCCCAGCAGCCCTCCAGTTGTCTTTCTCCTCCCCTGCTTTTTTTGTCCTCCTTGCACTGCTGAAGCTTTCAGTGATGGAACAAGGAAAGGACTGAACCATATTCCAATCAGAGGAAATATAAAATTAGGGGGAAAATCTATTTTTGTATTAAGTGTATTAAAATGTATTATCAGTAACATTACCTGAGTACAAGGGAGACAATGCTTTAATATATATGAAAAAAAGGAAATCAAAATCTACTTTCTAAAAGCATGTAAGATTCATCACTTCACATTATTCCAGCATCAAATAGTTTGTCTTCATAATCTTGGGGAAAAAACATGTGGTCTGGCTATATGTTCTGGTATGTAATGCCCCTTTTTACAATCCAAGCAATTCCCCATGACTTCCCAAAGTCCTGCCTGACATTTATTTTCTTAGAAGTGCACTAGCATTCAACCAGTAGACAAAAACTGCACAAAATAGTTTTGAAAGTTGTGAGCTGTGAAAATAACGTGATTTTGGACCTTTATACAGTGCATGCCATTGTAAAGACTGTCCCTCACAGCCTTGTTTGCATCTACGTTAAAATCAATATGGCGTCTAACCTGATAAGGCCTATTAGAACAATACCGACATTGGTAAATATTGACTGGATTTTCATTTTTGGGTGAACCATTCCTTTAAGTAAAAAAGTGTTGTGCATGGCAACTAGGGATGGAATGGTTCGCGGAAAAAAATCTGAATAGCACACGTTGATATCTGTGTTTAAGCTAAACTCATTTAAGCTTTGCCAGTTTAAACATTTAAGAGCCAGAGGACATGAGCTCGCGTGCGCAGTGAGAAGATTTGTCCGTGCGCTCATCCGAAGCGTGCAAACCCTCGCTTCAGAACACGCGCAAATATTAAGCTTTCTTTTTCGTCTTGGTAAGTATCCTATGGCAGACATAGCCGGCTGAACGTACTGTATCAGTGCATTCTCTTAAAGTGACAGCACTTTCTTAATATTAATCAAACAGCAACAACAAAGAAATCACTCACTTCTCTTGATTGAATAGCTTTTGTAACTTTAATAAAGATTAATCTTTAATTTATACAGTCAAATATGCAATGCTGTTTTACATTTCATTACTTCATAAAATTTCTGTACCTGAAAACTAATGTTAGACCTACCTAAAAAAAAAAAAACAGAAAATCACTGTTTATTGTATTTGTATCTTTACTCTATTGTATTTATTTGTGCTCTTGCTTGTAGTTAATAGATTATTCTTATTTTGCCTAAACATAGAGAATACCGAACCATACCGAAACCGTGACTCAAAAACCCTGATACAAACCAAACCGTGAGTAAGTTGAACCGTTTCACCCCTAATGGCAACTCACATTTACTAAGTAAATTAAATGATAGGTTCATATTGGTAAAGTGGGTGTGTGCCATTTTCTTTACTTACAGATAAGGAATCAGTAGTCAAATTCTAAATAACTACTAGTCATTATTACTAAAAGAACAATACATTATGACTCTGAAGCCAGAAATGTTTGATTATAACCAATGTAAAATGCTCACTGCATACATGTGACTTTCAGTAAATAGATTATTCTTATTTTTGCCTAAACATAGAGCATACCGAACCATACCGAAACCGTGACTCAAAAACCCTGATACAAACCAAACCGTGAGTAAGTTGAACCGTTTCACCCCTAATGGCAACTCACATTTACTAAGTAAATTAAATGATAGGTTCATATTGGTAAAGTGGGTGTGTGCCATTTTCTTTACTTACAGATAAGGAATCAGTAGTCAAATTCTAAATAACTACTAGTCATTATTACTAAAAGAACAATACATTATGACTCTGAAGCCAGAAATGTTTGATTATAACCAATGTAAAATGCTCACTGCATACATGTGACTTTCAGTAAAATTGACACAGAATATACAGAAATTTTCCACAAAAAAAAAAAATAATGGCAATGATAGTGTAATTTAACACTCTCACACAGGAAAAATCTCGAGAACTGAAACAAAATACTCTCCGTTCCACTTTATGTTGCCTGTTTTAGGCTTGGTGTGATATCACTGCAGTCCTGAAGCCCTACATTTCTGTAGTCCTGATGTTTTGAGGTTACCGCCCCACTGCAGAGACTGCAGCGCTGCGAAGCGATCTCATGTGAACGTTACAATTACACATCAACGTCCCGCTCCAGGCATTAACATGAGTGTAATTTTAGTATCACTGAACCATCATCCAGTCTTTCCAAATGACACCTTGTACCACTGTCAGAGCACTATAGTTTTATATCTAGATATCAGCAGAGGCATCATAATGACATTTGTTCACAATACTTACAGAGAAAAACCATAAGGAATGATTTCATAAATGTATAAGAGAATCAGAGTCGTTCCAAACCTAAATGTATATTTTTTTGTGAAAAATACAGCAAAAGGAGTTATTTCTTTCCTTCCTTCTGTTTAAATTCATTTTTATTTTATTATTTAAATAAAATAAAATAAATATATTTTTTATTTTTGCAGAATGTCTGAACTGGTCTCCATCCACTTTTATTGTGTGGGAAAAGAGCAGCCTGGACATTCTACTAAATTTCTCCTTTTGTGTTCTTCATAAAGTCATTAAGGTTGGTAAGTGACATTTTTTGTTTTATTTTTGTGTAAACGATCCCTTTAAGGGCAACTTGGTGAGTTAGAAATTGCACTTTCTACTGAAATCGTGGCACAGTAAACCAGTGAGTGGGTGAAGTCAACAGAAATACACAGCTCACTGAAGAGATAATAGCAAGAATTGCAGAACTTCACCTCAGCCTCCTTAATAGCAACAACGGATATCATTGCTTCTGAAAGCACCGAGATTCTTTAAAAAGATTGATAGTAGATACAAACCTATGAACCATTAAAAAATAATGTCTTTTCCTTCTGTATTATATGAATTTGAATGCAGTTATGAATCACGCTCAAGCAGTATAGCCCTCAAGTGTTTTAAGTTCAGGGAAGTAGGTGGCATTACACAACACACACTAGGGAGTCTGCAAATCAGAGAAAAAGTGAGGGAACGTGTAATGGTGAAAGAACAACCAGAGCTCTCTGAGAAGGTCTCCACCCACAGTTTTACCTTGAGCGGATAGGCATTTGTGGGTGGATGAGAAGAAAAGGTCAAGAAATGTTTCTGGACTTCTTACTGGGTCTTTCTCTTTCATTAACCTCTATTCCAGTTCTCTCATCCCCTAATCAACATATTCTTCCACTATATATTTTCCTCTCCGACTCCTGGTACACTTCATTCTTATGGACAAAGGGATGGAGATAGTGAATGATACCACTTTGCCTCTTACATTTTGACGATTGACCGACCCACTCTAATGAGAAGATGTAATAATTTGTACAAGATGGAGAAAAATCACAATTTGTTTGTTCAAATAGAACCTAACCATGAAATTTGGATGTTTTCAATGTAAGTGGTGTTATGATACATTTTCGCCATCTTGTTTGAACGATTACTGATTACTGTTTATTGCCCAACCCAGTCTCATGAGAAGACTTAATAATCTGTACAAGATGGCAAAATCATAACAACTTGGATGAGTTGACGCTTACAAAAACTTGCAAATCCAAACCTAACAATGATTGTAATAGGAAAAAACCTGTTGTGCGTTTACATACGACGCACGTAATTCGTACGAATTATTACTGGCTGTTATGAGAGTGTTTTGCTATCTGACCCATTTTGCAGTCTTGTAAACAAGCCTTTGTTTGTAGGTGGAGAACTGAAAAATGTCATGCAATACACATCGGATGGTCAGTAAAAGGACTGTGTATGGTTTTAGACTGTTTTTAGTTTCTTCATCAACTGAAAACCTGTGTTGTGGTCATAATACCTTCTGCTATTGACCAGGGCTTGTGAGGGCTCATTTCCTTGACGATAAAGGACAGGAACGAAATTGATTATGACAACAGGGCCCCCATGTTAGACACAAAAACCCTTATTAAGAATCAAACATACACTAAAGGAGAAATCAAATCTAAAATAGTCTCCTGCGTCTCTCAGAGCAATCAAACATGTCCCTCTGTGATGTCATTAAATCTGGGTTAAAAGGCTGAGTGGGGTCTCGCTCTCGTGGGTTATTTAAACAAGCCAATTAGCAGGCAGGTCTCTGAAGAAGTGACACTTGGGAAACAGGAAGTAGGTCTCATTAGTATTGCGATGGGGCATTCCTGTAATGAAGCTCTCAGATGTCTGTGACATCTGATGTGATGTCATTTCTGCTGCAGTGGAACGCTGTGTTTGATTCTCGGAAAGATTTGGGGTGTCACATGTGAAACTGGGTTTGAAGTTGGGATCTGAACAGAGCTTGTTGAGTTGGCTGAATGCATCTCATTCTGTTTGTGAAGACATTACTATAACCTAAAATGTTGCTGTTAACTCCATCCTTACATTTAAAAACCAAATATTTAAAAAAATACTGCACGACACAGGACTGCTGAATGAAGAAGCTCTAGTAACCTCATTGCAATGTTCTGTTGAAGGACAAACTCTGTAAAAAGACAACACTCCAAGGACGGAAGAAAGGTGGTAAAATAGCTATGAAGTCCTCCATCATATTCAGAGGCACTACTAAAAATAGTTCACATAGCATACTGCCATATTACTCATACTATTTTTTTTCAATATGTCTATTGTGCACCGTATGCAAAATCTCTGGATGCATAGAATTCCTGGATTACTTATGCAAATGCGTACTATACGACCACATGCTGTGAGGAACACTATCCCACAATGCAACATGCTTGATATGATGGTGTATTTCTGAATGAACAGGAGAAATATCAACTTTTTATTTTTTGAAAGATGATATTAGAATGCCATTTGCTGAACTCAACATTCATTGTATTGAGGTCAAGTTACAGCAATGATCACCATGACACTGCTGTTCAAATTTCATACGTTCAAAAACTTAAAGGGGTTATATGATGTTGCTAAAAAGAACAATAATTTGTGCATTTGGTGTAATGAAATGCGTTTATGCGGTTTAAGGTTAAAAAAACCCATTATTTTCCACATACTGTACATTATTGTTTCTCCTCTCCGATTTTTACAAAGCTCGTCGTCTGAAAAGCGAGGTGTGCTCTGATTGGCCAGCTATCCAGTGTGTTGTGATTGGCCGAATACCTCAAGCATGTGACGGAAATGTTACGCCCCTACCAAACCGTGATGCCCTGTCCGGCCGGAGCGACGAGACAAAAACATTAAAACCCATTATAAAGGAGGCATTTGTTGCATCCAGTGGGGACATAATTACGGATTATAATGGCGTATACTGTCTTTTTACGCGTTGCGTTGCATCGCGCCGTGTAAACAAAACCATGTCTGCATTTGTGATTGGAGAAACAACAAACAACAAGCGGTACTCTACACTGCTCAAAACTTGCGTTTGAATCAGCAGTGGCAAATCCTTTAAATATGAAAACGTACTTACAGTCTGTGAGTCAGAACAGCCGGCATTGTAGTCTACTCTACCAGGATCACGAAACAGTCCTCTGTAAAATGCACTGCACACATCTGAATATTTTGGTTGAACTGATCTGGAACAGTGTTGAAAATACAACTTAACCACTGATTTCTAGTCGTGTCCTCTTTTGGAAGGCCAAACTAAGTAGTTTCGCTTTCACAACGAAACACAGCGTCTTCACAACATGGCGGCGCCGGTGGCAGCAACAATAAAGTCTTCAGTCTTTGCAACTTTAGGGATCTTATCTATTCACGAACAGCTTGTAACACTCCAAAGAGAAAGAAAAACTTGAAATCTCATCATATGACCCCTTTAACTTTTCAGCAAGGATACATTAAATTGCTCAGAAGTGACAATAAAGACATTTTTAATTAGTGATTTCTGAAGGATCATGTAATGGATGTTGAAAATTCAGCTTTGTCATCACAGGTTTAAATAGAAAACCGTTGTTCTAAACTGTACTAATATGTCACAGTATTACTGTTTTCGCTGTATTTTTGATAAAATAAATGCAGCCTTGAAAAAAAAAAAAAGCAAAAACATTGCAAACTCTTACCAGCCCCAAACTTAGCTCCAAGCCCCATGGTGTATGCAAATGCATTTCATGCAGTATTTCATTCTGAGCAAAGCCATAGGCAGAGAGACAGAGAGAAACAGACAACATTTTGTCTAAATCTCTTATATTACAACAATGCAGACATATAAAGAGAAAGATATTCACAATGAGGTCTTTTATCTTTGCCTAAGGATAAAAACTGAAGTTAGTCACAGTGTATTGACAGGAGGATTTCTTAATTCGTCACGATGAGGGGTGGGTGTGTGTGTGTGTGTGTGTGTGTGTGTAGTTCTTCTTGAGTGTCTCAGGAGAAGAGCCACTGAGGGCAGCTGACTCCAGTGAAGCAGAGCTCACCTTCAGATCCTCTCAAACCGGCCCTGCACTGCCTATAGGCATTGCAATGGCTATAGAGAATTGAAAACAAATGCAAATATTCTCTCCCCAAATACACAAAACAAGCCTTTTCTCTCAGCCTCTTTCTCACATACAAGAAAATCAAACCTGCAGTGTTTGACAGAAGTCAGAGCACTTTTGCTTTTCTCTAGAGCACACTCACAGCGATGAGATTCATTTCACACAGCTCTTCACCTCGGTTTCATTTCGTGACTGGACATTAAAAAGACATACCACCAGGATAGTCTGAGACATGAGAAGAACAAGAAATAAACAGTGTCAGTTAATGAACAAGAGGAGTATTTCAGTTCAACTAGTTTCTAAGTGATCAGGAGTTGTTCAAAGATCATTTTGAACATCTAGTACATTGGCAAACCTTTGCAAATACATGTTAATCTATAGCTAAAAGTCCACACAACATTTAAACATGACTTCCTTGGTCAAACATATAATGTGACTCTACATAAACTGTATAGTGGACACCCAAACATCACACCCATATGTGCTTACGGAGCATTTAATTTAAAAACCATTGGCAATGGACAAGACATAATCATGAGATACAAAGAAATGCAACAGTATGCTCCTAACTTTGAAAAGTTCGAGCATATGGTAGCAAGACATAAAAGTGATCTGCAGCTTAGCAAAATATTGAAATGTTGGTCCATTACCCCTTACCCTCCACCCTTTAATGGCTATAAAAGCCAATCACACACCCATTCTCAGCTAATTCAAACACACATGTTGTCAAAGGCCTTTCTATCCCAAAAGAACTAAATTCTTCCTGCTTGTGTAATAAGAATCTAATCCTCACATCCATTGGGCACAACTTCATCTATGAAACTGACACCTTTTTCCTAAGTGTAATGCATAAAAAGCACAGATAAAACAACCCTGATGGCAATATTGTAAATACAAGTACAATTTTTTGTTCTTGTGCATCTGCCTGCCTGTAGTCTTGAGTCAGACTTCTTTAATTATACTGGAACTAGTACAATGCGAGCAGAGGCGGACATTAACTAAGTACATTTACTTGAGTATTGTACTTAAGTACACTTTTTGAGTATCTGTACTTTACTTGAGTATTATTTCTTCTGGGAACTTATGACATTAACTTCACTACATTTGAAAGACAAATATTGTACTTTTCCCTCCACTACATTTCTATCAGGGTCCTCGAAGTAGAAAGTCGTTACTATGTAACAGCGTTTTGTTTTGTTTTTTCCCCTTAGGTTTTTAACATTCTAAAAGCTTGTTATTCCAAAGACACTACAAGCTAGTCAGTGTATTCAGTATTGTAAGTTATTTCAGAGGTATTTCAAAGTATTACTTACAACAATAATAAAACAGTGCATTGACATAAAAAAGGAAATTTACTTTTGGTACTTAAGTACTTTTAAAAGCAAGTACTTCTGTACTTTTACTTAAGTAAACATCTGTCTATACAACTTTCACTTGTAATGGAGTAATATTTGACCAGCAGTATCTGTACTTTCACTCAAGTATTGGAATTGAGTACTTTGTCCGCCTCTGACTGCGAGTGGCAGACAGCCAATGACATCCACAGCAGAAGAACTGTTCAGCTACAGTACCAAAGTAAAACTAGACGTGGATGACTGAGAGCACAGTTGCTAGCTAAATTGCTAACCAGATGCTACATAAGGACTACAAATACCACATGGATGTGATTTAGTTTCTCATGTCATGTGCCCTTCATGTGGAGTCAGAAATGCCATAATCATGAGTTCTGAGCACATGAATAGATGTATTTAATAGGAGGAAACTCAACGAGTTGCCAAGTTGTGATGGAAGGGGTGTTTTGATGAGCGCCAGAAACACTGATGAAACACTGAACCTGTGATGCTCCTAATTCTGAATTGGCAATTCGTTATTGTGAAATGTCTCACATTCAAGTCAGAAAAAGAATATAGACGTTACAAAACCCAACCAAAGAACAACAAGAGACTGTAAGTTTTCTACACTGAATTGAAAACAATTGTTTCACCTAGTGTAAGATATCTAACAAACCAATTTACTTAGTGAATAACTTTACGTTTGTTGTCTAAGCTCTTTTGTAGGTATTGCCTTAATACTATTATTGAAATTCAGCACAAAAAAATTTAAATAACTTTGTGAAATTACTAATTACCATTTAGAACAGAATTGCATACAGAGTCGGGAATCACCGATAATTCCAAGTTTCCCACTTGTAAATACAGGCCCCTAGCTGGCAAACCCTATGAAAATATTCTTAGTGAACAGTTCTTAGAACATTTTTTCCCTCTGTGTGAAGAACATTTTATTGGAAACATTTTTGGTGCAAAAGGAACCATGGAACCATAGATGCCATTGATTTATTTAAGATTGTAGTGCGTGAGGTATGTGTGTAATTCAAATGCGTAAACCTCATCGATCTCGTTGAAAATTATTATTATAAAAATCCATGGGAAATTCCAAAGGAAACCCTTGGCTAGAAAATGCTAATTCCCTTTAAAGTATTAGTACTATAAACCAAAGAGCTCAATCCTATAACAGGCATTCCGTACTACTGCATTCATGCAGTGGAATATGGAGGACCAAACCTGCAGAAATTAAAAATAAATAAATAAGCAAATAAATAAATAAATGTGTGTATAAATACACGTATTCTTGTTTAAATACGTATATAAATAATTAAACATGTGATGAAAGTAGTCAAATAAATAAAATAAATTGGTGGCCAAATGGAAAATGTTTAAGGAAATGCTAAACTCATCCTAACTGTTTTCTTTTAATCACTCATATATTTCTGAATGTAGTTCCGCATTTACTTTTCCTCTGCACAACATGCTAATGAGAGGGTGTCAACCATGGACTTGGTCGGGTCTTGTGATAGCTGGGGGCGCGGCTTTCCCGCTGACAGGAAATGCATGGTGTAAATCCAGTAAAGCCTAGTAAAATCACTTTTGCCATTCAGCAGAGCAAGATACATAGAAAAACTGAGCCGTATTGTCCGTACAGTATCTGTGACTTTACAAACGACCCAACCGAATGGCCAGAGGTGTCATTTCCCGGCATTCGATAGTCGCAAATCTAGGGACCGTCTCTAAAGTTACATACGACATTGGTATACACTTTTCTAACTTCGATAGCATTTGAGGAAAATTACTTACAGTAACACAACCAACTGTGGTGTTCATGTAGTTCTCAGTTATAATGCACACCTTTTAGATTTTTGATATTAAAATAAACTGTCAAATCATATATAAATATGTTTATTTCACTACCAAATGGGCTCAAACACAAAATATATATCATAATTTAAAGCTCAATAGCATTTGGGAATGACTTAGTCATAAAACCAACTGTAAAGTGTTCATGTAGGTGTCAACTATAATGCACACCTTTTAGATTTTTGATATTTATTCAAATAAACGGTAAATTCATGTCAACACTGTAAAAAAACTTCCTATAGAAATTACAGTAACTAACTGGCATCAGTTCGCTCATAACTTACTGTAATTTTATTTTGTAGCAAAAATACTGTATTTTATTTTACTGTGTCATTTAACTTGCTGTAAATGTTTTTACAGTGCAATATTGTTTAACTGTAAAATATTTTATTATTGTATTAATTTTTTGGTCCTTTCTTGAGTAATGCATTTTAAAACAATAGAAAACATACTGTTATACTGTAAAGTTTACTGTAATTGGTTTGCTTCACTTTTCAGTTACTGTAAAACTATATGCACAAATTGTAAAATTAGCAGTCCCATTAAATAACAATGGGAAAAAAACAATGACAACTGTGTAACTTCATATTTTTAATTTTCCCAATGCCCCCCAACCAAACCTGAAACTTTACATTAAAGAACTATAATACATTAGACTATTTGCAGAATTTAAAACTATTTACATAGGCAGCACTTCCAGTCAACCCTTTGAGCCCTCTTGAACTGGCTGTCTGTCATTGGAAGGCACATGAAACCACCTCCTGCATTGATGGCATTCGATCTGAAAAAAGAAAGAAAGATAATAATCTAATAAAAATGCTCAGTAATCAGTTATTCATTTCAACTCTGTTCAATTCATATTGCTTTATTGGCATGACATCCTGATTATAACCGTAGAATACTGGCAGCTGTGGTTGCTGCCAGTAATGAACTGTTAATTTACAGTTTTCTACAGTTGATTTACATCTCTTATTTTTATTTTTACAGCGAACTGCTGCCAGTTAGTTACTGTAATTTCTACAGGAATTTTTTACAGTGTAGATATGAACTTAGTTTATTTTAATAAATATCAAAAATCTAAAAGGTGTGCATTATAACTGAGAACTACATGAACACTTCACAGTTGGTTGTGTTACTGCAGTTAGAAAAGTGTATACCAATGTCGTATGTAACTTTAGAGACGGTCCCTAGATTTGCGACTATCGAATGCCGGGAAATTACACCTCTGGCCATTCCGTTGGGTCGTTTGTAAAGTCACAGATACTGTATGGACAATACGGCTCAGTTTTTCTATGTATCTTGCTCTGTTGAATGGCAAAAGTTATTTTACTAGGCTTTACACCATGCATTTCCTGTCAGCGGGAAAGCCGCGCCCCCAGCTATCACAAGACCCGACCAAGTCCATGGTTGACACCCTCTCATTAGCATGTTGTGCAGAGGAAAAGTACATGCGGAACTACATTCAGAAATAAATGAGTGATTAAAAGAAAACAGTTAGGATGAGTTTGGCCTTTCCTTAAACATTTTCCATTTGGCCACCAATTTATTTTATTTATCTGCCTATATTTCATCACGCGTTTAATTATTTATATACGTATTTAAACAAGAATACGTGTATGTATAAACACATTTATTTATACACACACATTTATAAATTTTTTTGTGTATTTATTTTTAATTTTTGCAGGTTTGGACCTCCATAGCGGAAGCCCTTATTCCCGCATATATGACAATGAGCCAAAACACAAATCATCTTCTGTGAAAGCACCATTAATCCGAACTCATCTCCAGCGAAGCCTGAATCCAAGCCTCCCAACCCTTCCTCGAAAAACCATCGCATCTGCAGATTATCAGTTAAGGCTACTCCGTTTGTCACTTTCCTCGTTTTTCCCCTCACTCTCTCTTTTCCCCTTTACCCTTTTTCCCATATCCGAGGTGTAGGTGTGAAGAGCGAGTTTCGCGCCATTCCGTTTTCACAGGCTATTTATACTTCTTCAAACCCACTGCCTCACGTCCCCACCGGATGACTTCATCATCATCATCATCTCCCCCCGTGCGGTCGCAGCTGTAGGGACTTACTGCTGGTGTCCAGCTCGTGGGAAGACAGGGAGACGCAGAAGAGGTGGGTGGGGGGTGTGAGGAGAGCTGACTCACAGGGACTGAGGGGGATGTTACAGCTCAGAGCGCCTCTGAATCATCACCGTCTTCTCCCGCACAATCACCATCATCATCTTCATCGATGACACATCCGTCATTCAGTGTTTCTGTGAATGGGGAGAGAAAGAGGGACGCAGCGAGAAACGCTGGTGGTATTATGAGGCAAAGCGGTCCATATTTATTCAGGAAGATGAGTTGAACTAATTCAAAAGCCAGGGTGTGGCTGTCACGGGGCGACCGTGTTTGAAAGCGAGAGACTATATTTAGGCGAACGGTTATAATAAAACTACAGATGGTTTACATTCTAGGAGGGAAGAAAATGCTGACATGGGAGGGACTATTCGTAGTGCTAAAGGGAGGGTCCATGTGTTTGCCAAGTCAAAACACATATAGACGTGACACCTCAGACACCTCTGCGGTTCATACTCAGTTGGATCGGGATGCTGGGGATGGTGTTAAGATTCAAATGGGAATGGAGGAAAGGAGGGTTGCAAAACTATTGTTTTAATGGACTTATAAATGTTACATTTTATTGAAGTTAGAGTCAAGTTTCATAAAAGCTGGATTATGTGTAATTTAGTGTAACTTTAAAGGGGTCATATGATGCGATTTCAATTTTTCCTTTCTCTTTGGAGTGTTACAAGCTCTTGGTGCATAAAGAAGATCTGTAAATTTGCAAAGACTAAAGTCTCAAAACCAAAGAGATATTCTTTATAAAAGTTAAGAGTCAGCCACACCTACCTAAAATGGCTCGTTCTAACACGCCCCCACATATCTAGGTCACTATGTGGGAAGATTTGCATAACGCCTCCCAAATGTTCACGCAAAGAAAGAAGGCGTAACTTTTATTCTCGCTGTAGTATTGTTGACGCTGCAGCCATGTCGTGAAGATGCTGTGTGCTTCGTAGGGGCATAACGTTTCCGTCTCACGCTTGAGGTGTTCGGCCAATCACAACGCACTGGATAGCTGGCCAATCACAGCACACCTCGCTTTTTCAGACCGATGAGCTTTGTAAAAATCGACGCATTTCAGAAAGGCGGGGCATAGAGAAGAAACAATAATGTACAGTATGTGGAAAATAATGTGTTTTTTTAACTTTAAACCGCATAAATGCATTTCATTACACCAAATACACCAAATCATGTTCTTTTTAGCAGCAGCATATGACCCCTTTAAGTAGCACGGCACATTCGAGGCTTCAGGCTCCAAATGTAAGGCAGTTGGAGATGAATGGGTCCTTTCAGCACAGGGTAAATGAAACAAAGTAGATCAAATCAGAAATAACAGGAAAATGTCTTAATACCTATGCACTCACATGCGAAATGTGATGGCGTTTGTTTAACAGCTGCAAAAATGATATGGGTTTTTTAGTATGGAAAAGGTTTTGAGCAAAAAAAATAAAAAAAAAAACCATTGAGGAATATGAATATCCCAGAAGTAATGGCTAAAAAAAATTACCCTTAAATGGAAGTTTCATGGGAAATTTTGTGATTTGAGGTTGAAGTGTTAAAAAAAAATCATTTTTTAAAATAATTCTACTTCAGTTCTTCTGTCAGCTCAATGTAGTTATATTACCATTAACAAAAACTAATAAAAAAAAACTAAGAAAACTGAGAAACAACTTCAACTAAACACGTTATTATGACTTCAAAAGTAAGTAAAATATATCACAAATAGGTACAAATGAATTTTCACTTTAGGTTTTGATACATGGTATAAAACTGGAATCCTTTTCAACCCACCAACAATTTCCAAAAGACTGAATTGTCATCTAGGGGGTTTTGACTTTTAAGTGACTTTCCTTAAAAGAGAGGGAAACCTCCAGGCACATGAATTTGCATATCTTGCTTTTTTAATTAAAAACAAATGAGCAATCAACCCAAAGCAGTTTTGTTGTTTCTTTTTTTTGTGTGTGTGTGTGACATAGCAAATCAATTCAAAAGGATCAAGTGTAAACTTACAACAATATAGTACACCATTCTGACATTTCTTTTAACGTGGGGGGCTGACATGAAAAATCATTTTCATATGAATTATTTATGCAATTATCCATATTCACAACTATATACATTCATGTCAAATTCAAAGCAATTGAAGCCATGAGCTCTGAAACAAAAAAAAAGACATTCATAAAAATAAAATAGATAGATATACTCCAAATTAAACTATATAATTTTCTTTAAAAATAGAGTTGAAGAGAGGACCTTTACAATGACATGAAGATTAAATGAAGATAGCTTCATTTTCAACATAGGCACATCGTTTGTTAATATCTGAGGCTTTAAAGCGACAGGAAGTTTTCCTGGCAGACATTTAGAAACCCACCCCAACTGAGGCTCAGCAGCGGCACCAAATGTAGCCAGTGCTCCATGCTAGTACTCATGTAAACAAACATAGTGAGGACTAAAGGATCACTTCAACCTTCTTTTCTATTATAACACCACCACCGACCACGCCATCATTAGAGCCTCCTTCAGGAAGATAAAGATGAATTTCTTTGCGTTAGATGCTTCTCTTTCAAACAATAATGATTCTTTGGCATAAATAACCATTTGTCTCAATTCCTTTCCCACTAAAATGAAATCAAACTGAACAAAAAATCTGAATACCCGTCAAGAACAAAAAATACTACTAAGATATTTAATTTAAAAAACAGAAATGTTTGGCTACAGGGCAAAAAAAAAAAAAAAGACATTTAGATAAACATTGGTTAGAACTAAGAACAGCCTTTACCTGACCTTCAAAACGGCAACAAATCTTTCTATTAGCCAATCAAACGCTTCACTCGAAATTCACCCAATAATGTCCCTGTAATAATAATAAATAGATATTTTAAAGCAACACAACTTCCATAACCGTATCCATGTCACCACAGTTAAAATACTGGTGAGTCTCAATAGATCAATGAAGATTATGATTATCAATTCCTGCACCTTAAGACCATCCACTAAACCCACAATTCTCTGTCGATCAACCGATCAAACAGAATGTCTCCAACTGCAATAATATTACAGAATACACCAACCGATATGTCACTAACAGTAATGGACATCATGGTTTAGTCCAGTGTTGCATGCAGCACAACATAAAGTGATATTTCTGTACATAATGCTCTATATTTCCTGGTGGTATGCAGCATAAGTGAGTTGAGAATCTGGGACATGATAATGTAAGACAAGCGCTGACATTCCTTTTACTAGGACGTGTTATAACTTTGCTAACTTACCCACAATCAGTTGCCAGATCACTTTGAGCTGCACTTGTAAGGCAAACAGCGACTTCTGGACTCACATGGCACGTCAAACTTGTTTTTTTTTTTTTTTACCTACTCACAAACATCAGCTGACATTTGTCTAGAAGCATGTGGTTTTCGAGTGTAACTGCTAGCTGCTAGTACTGAACAAACATCAGCTCAGGCTCCACTGAGGGTGAACAGAGAGAAGGCCCCACGGTTTCGGATAGATATCGATATATTCGTCGTAAGTCTCAGGCCACTTTGAAGGATGAGACTGCGCCGGCAGCTTCGTATTTTTAGGCAATCCAGGGAGAGTGTGTGAGGCAGGGAAAAAGGTGACCTGCTTTCACTTTGATCGATTGTCTTGCCCACAGTGGCTTCTCCGAAAAAGAAAACGAAGGAATGGAGAAAAAAAACTTATGTGCATATGGGTGAAAAAACTAATTTGGCATAGCCCACTAAACTCGCATGGTTAAAGCGGAGGTAAAGTGAAACGCCCCCCCCCCATCTTTGCCTAAACCAGATGAGAAATAACGATTATTAAGAGACATGAGATTGCCGTGCCCCCCACTTTATGATTAAACAGCACAGGGGTGGGTTTTCTGGAAGACGATATGTGGCCCGCTCCTGCCACAGCCGTCGAGCGCAGAAGGCCATTCCCTTGGGCCTTTGGCAAGTTTCCCTTCTCTCATCTCGATCTCTCTTTCATCCCTCTTTCACGGGGACAGGTTGAGCAGCTTAGTGGATTTATTTGGGTAATTAATGGCCAGGCTGATGGCTGCGATGTTCTTCAGCGCCTGTGCAATAAAACAGGGAGAGAACGATATAAAGAAAAGTGAATGAGTACAGCAGGAGAAAGAAAGAGGAAGGCAACAATGGCAGAAAAAAGTCAGAGAGAGGAAGAGAGAGAGAAAAACCATTAAGCAAAACATTGTGGGTAATTTATAAAACCGTTTCACACACCTGTGGCCCTCAAAGCTCAGCAAAAAACACCCACACACAATTATCACACTTCAAATATGTCACCGTTCGACCCATTTAAAAACTTTCTTGGCACAAAAAGGCTATTTTGTTAACAACATCAAACCACTTGTTTGGATATTACAAGCATGTTTTTATTCGAGCTGAAAAGGTGCTCGGGATAAGATAAATGCAGAGCATTAATCCCGTCCCACACAACACAATGTGTTCCTTGTGCCGGAGATGAGGCTGCGCCACACCAAACACAATAATGGGGTTAATGACTAAATGCAATAGAGTTGCCCACAGCCCACACACAAACACACTCTCTCTCACACACATGTATATGGATGATGGGAACTCGTACGCCTCGTGCGAGAATCGACACAGGTGTTTTTATCAATATGCTTTCTGATGTTCAGCTGTTTTAGCATAATATTTGGTGAGAGCTGTCATGTGATGAGGAGCGCAAATATTTATTTCACCAAGGGCAATTTAGTCACTAATGCTGTTATCTATCTACAGTATGTGAACAAAGGTCAAACACTTTTACTATTAGAGAAGTGTCAAGTGTAGAGAAGTATTTTCCCAAATCGCATGTATTAATTTGTAGTAAAACGAATGTTCCTGCTAAAGAAGCAACATGAAAAAAAACAAAGAAATGGGAATGCTACTGTACAGTAATAATAAAACACACTCATTAATTTTTCATCAAGTAGCCATACTGTACAATGACTGTCAGTCATCAGGGTTTGCTAATAAAACAAGCTCATTAACACACCATGAGACATTAGAGGACCATTATAACTCATCAGCATATAGTGGGACATAGCCGTCCATTTGACAAACATTCACCTCTCCACTGTGCTGTGGTTTCCTGTCCTTCCTGTAAATTAGCAGCTTTATGGCTCTGCCACATCTCATTTTAAGCAGTGAACCATCACCACTGAAAACCTTTTGTGGCTCCTGGTATATAATGTGTACTCATTTGAACATGGCTGCAGCAGTTTATTGTCTTAATATCGTGTGTCATCTTTGACGGAATAACCCTTACTAGCTGTATACCAAAGTCTACCGTCCTTCTCCTCCCTTATGTCAAATTATTCATCGGTATACATTGATTACAAATATAACAGCATGATATGTCAATTAATCAAATTCCATAAAATGGCCTATCTCTGGTACCATTCATTTTTACTGCCTTTTTTTAAACAATGAATTGCACTAAATGAACAAGTTAAACGGACAGGTCATATTTATTTAATGTTTACGTAAACCTGTTACTTTACTGTTACAAATGTGGTGTTTATGGCATAGCTTCTCAGACATGCTCATGACTGTTCATAAAGCCTGGTCTGAACTTGGAAAAAAAAAGGCTGTTTAGTATTTTCATTTACTTGCATTCTTACATTGCCAGCAGCTTCAAATTACTAAATGACTCTC
Organism: Sinocyclocheilus grahami; assembly: GCF_001515645.1. NCBI lineage: Eukaryota > Metazoa > Chordata > Actinopteri > Cypriniformes > Cyprinidae > Sinocyclocheilus > Sinocyclocheilus grahami. The sequence continues at coordinate 2,831,310 of NW_015505191.1, forward strand.
TTATTAAAGATCCATTTATTGAATTTATTGTTAAATAGGAATTTCATTGATCATCTGAATCACTGATGACTGTTTCGTTCCATTATACTTGAGCTTTTCTTTGTATTGTAATCATATTTTAGCTTGTACTTTTTTGTTGTCCGCCCTTGATTTAAACACTGAAGGATACTAAATTGTCAAATAAAACTAAATATATAAGAACACTACAGGGACTGTGGTAGTCTTACCTGTGCAGTGCGCACTACTAGCTGTTCATTGGTAGTGAGAGCAAGAAGGTACTCCTGCAGAATGTCCTGCTCCTGATGGACAAATGAAAAGACACGTGACAGCTTTAGTGTTCAACATGAATATGACACATTTAGACCCTTTAAAGGTCACCGATATAGAAAACAAGCAATCTGATGATAGGTCAGTTGAATTCAAGGCCAGTTAGACTACACTGTTATTCACCAGACTGGCTCTCGCTCCTGTAGCTCAACATGAGCTGTTAATCTGGGGTTTGGAACAGCACCACGCTGTTGATGACATAACTCTGAATCAAACCAGACACCATCTAAATCAGCCCTGCTTTCTAATTTCCTGAGGTAGGAGTATTTGCACTGTTCCAGGTATTTCACATTGATCATGTTTAAGAGTCCAGAGGCTCCAAGTAAGTATTTCTGTGTTATGCAGAGACTGTCTCTGTACAATACAATCTCTGGAGAACTTTTGAGGGAGTATGGTGGAACCTACAAAACGTAAAGCCCATTTAAACATGTTATGTGAAGTAGGCAGAGCAACTTGGTGCACTGTTTAAGAAAAAGTATTGTGGGTATATGGATCTATTTCTCACTATTAACTAGTTGCTTATTAGCATGCCTATTATTAACATATTGGCTGTTTATTAGTACTTATAAAAGCACATATTCTGCCTGATTATATTCTACATCTCTAATCCTGATAAAACCTAAACTTAACAACTATTTGACTAATTATTTATAAGCAGCAAATTAGGAGTTTATTGAGGCAAAACTCGTAGTTAATGGTTTGTTATTTTATAATATAATATTTTATAATGGTTTGTTGTCGTATTGTGTTGTTACACCCTGAGAAATCAGTGAACAATGAACATTCATATCAAGGTAAACTTTCTATTGTGACAATTTGTACAGTATAAGCAGCACACATCAAGGTTGACAAGGCTAATGCATACTGATGCCCAGATTGGCAAGAATCAGCCATTCCCTGTTGCAATATGTTCATGAACTGCAGATGGCACACTAGTCTAGAAAAGTGAATGCTAATGACAAATGGGAAATTGAACAAGTACAGCACCAAAGATGTGCAACTGTTGTTAAACATTTGAAAGGAAGTTTGCACATAGATGTCAATTTTTATTTTGCTGTCCTTCCTTATTTTGCTCATACTGGTTGAAATGCACTACTAAAAGGAAAGAGGCTGCAAATAAACAAATTGTGTGAATAAATTACATGATATACTGCAGACTACTCAAAAGTTTGGGGTCAGTAAGATAAAAAAAAAAAAAAAGAAATAAACACTTTTAATCAGCAAGGACACATTAAATTTATCAAAAGTTTCCAAAAGTGACACATTTATAATGTTACACAAGATTTCCATTTAAAAAATGTTTTTAATACTTTTTATTCATCAACGTTTCCACAAAAATATTAAGCAGCACAACTGTTTGTCAGCATTGAAAACATATTCAACATATTAAAATGATTTCTGAAGGATCATGTGACACAGAACACTTGAGTAATCCTGCTAAAAATCCCGTTTTACCATCACCAGCAGGAATTACATTTTAAAATATAATAGATACAGCTATTTTAAATTATAATAATATTTTACAACACTTATTTCACACACACACAGTATACATATATGCATGTACTGTACATACTGTATATGTGTGTGTGTGTTTGAGTAATAATTAGCCATTTTGCAAGAACTTATAACTTGCTTTGCTACAAATGTCTCTTTTCACTAAGCAGTGATGGGAGAAAGTGACATACTTACATGACATTACATTTAAGTAAAGTGTTGTTTTTTAAACACTTAAAAATGCATCCAGCTCAGTTTTGATTACTTTAGATGAAGGAGTTATGACTGGAGTGTCAACAATGCTTTGGGTTAACAGAAGCTGGTCAGACTAGACTGCACTCCACTTCTACACCAAAACGAACAACATCTAGACGTCTCAAAACACTTCTTAACAACTTTCTGTAGACTGTGGAGAGGCTGCAGCTTTTGTCATGTCAGAACACTTTTGAAACCACTTCCTCTGTGAAGGAGGGGCTTTTATCATCCTGCAGAAATGAGTATACTACACTACAGGAGTGTAGTATACAGACTTCTTATCTGTTTTTTCTTCTTTCCGTCTCATTTCCGACTCAAACGCTGCAACAGCTGAGCAATGGCATGCTGAGACTCTCTTGCAAATGCGTGCCGACAATCTCCCATTAGATCAGCGTTCTGACCCCACTGTCTAGCGCTGCCTTGCTGAAAATAAACAATGGATCGGTCATGATCATCTGGCTGCTGAGAGGTCTGAAATCTTTATGGTCAGTTCTGAGAAGTGCAGTGGCTGTGGGAGAGATTAAATCTCTTCATAATGAGGCCAAACAGTGCTGAGCATCTACTGGTGCAACCACTCAACACTCTCACAAAACCCTCACTTCATCCATTTGCCTGTCAGTCCTTGAGACTAATGCTCACTTAAACATTTCCCATTCAAACACACACACAAACCACTTTATATTCGTGTCCAACTTGGCTGTTAAAGGATTATGGCTCAAGGATGAAAGAGTATTGTCATAAAAACTTTCCTCCCATTTACAGGCTCAAAGAAAGAGCCATTTACTCAGGCCTGATAGTCGAGGTTTTACACGACATAGCTATTTATAAAAATATATGCATCACGTACTGTGTATGTTCCTCTGAACACTGTATGTGACTATATCTGTCCTTGAAGAATATTTTGGCTTTCTTTGAATACAAGGAGATGTGTTAGTGCCCTCTAGTGCCTGGTTTTTGGAAACACGAATTCACAAATTTGTTTGCATTATATAACAAAACATCAAACGAAGTGTACTTTATTTTTTAAATATGGCAAAACACACTTTTTTTACAAAAAAAGTTTGTGTCACTTTGTGGCTGTCAAACGTTAAGATCTGTGGTTACTCTGCTATGACGCTTGAGAGAAACTGACTACACACACATCCACTTTAAAATGACATTGGAACCAGTTGTTTAAAAGTCACTGCAAAAACAGCTAAACAAATTAAATGACTGATTTTTGCAACTGTACATTCACAAGAAAATACAAAAGAGTTGGACAAAGAAAGACTGAAATAGAAAACTCTATGTTGGCTTTCATACATTGTTTAAGTGGGCCCTGCACCAAACTTCATAAAGTGCGTTTGTCAAAAATGGATTTTGGACCGTTTTTAATTTTTGCACAGATCCAAGCATACAGATTATCTAGGAGATCCAGTTAAACTTAGTGTAAGCTGAGGATCCTCCATTGGTAAACAGGACCAGCGTTACGAAATCCTAATAATTTATCATTCTGAAGTCTTGCGGACTCGCATGCTACATCATGTAAACTTAGTCCTTAAAGGGATAGTTCACCCAAAAATTCGATGTTTATCTGCTTACCCCCAGGGCATCCAAGATGCAGGTGACTTTGTTTCTTCAGTAGAACACAAACGGAGATTTTTAACTCAAACCGTTGCAGTCTGTCAGTCCTATAATGTCAGTGGATGGGAATCACGGCTTTGAGAGTCATAAAACATACACAAATAAAACCAAATTAAACCCTGCAGCTCGTGATGATACATTGATGTGTAAAAACACAAAACGATCAGTCTGAGCAAGAAACTGAACAGTATTTATATTGTTTTTTACCTCTGATTTTTACCGCAATGTCTTAACTGCCCTGAGTGCATTCGCGTCTTCTTCTTCAGCTGGCATGAGGCGTCTTCTTCTTGCTTTATGGCGGATCGCAGACATATAAGTGCATTACCGCCACCTATCTCTCAAATGGACCATTGACACTCTTATCTACAATCTCAATTGGGAGTGTCAATGGTCCATTTGAGAGATAGGTGGCGGTAATGCACTTATAAGTCTTACTTAGACTTGTAAGGTTTAACATTAGCATGCTTAAAGGTCCACGTGGCCCATAAAAACTAACCGCACTTTGCATCAGGCATCTGATCTCAGTCAGTGTACCACAGTCTCACTTTCAGCCACACTCCTTGAGGCAAGAAAAGAGCAGTGCTCGAATCCCTCTGGATTCAGGGGCCAATTGTCTGACCATGTATATTTGGCAAACTAAAGATTAACACTTTAACAAGATAAACATTAATCCCTTGCTGCAAAATAAATACAATATTCAATTCATAATGTGAGAGCTTTTTGATTTGGAGAAGAATTTAGAGATTTTTGTGAGCTGTCAGTGTCTTTCAACATGTATTTTCTTTAAAAAGGGCACCTCTAAATCTTTTTTTTTTCACTGTTGAGGAAATGTACAAGGTGTTTAGTGATTCATCTGGATATGAGTAAATCATATGAGTGGAAGACTCGCTTTAGTGGAGTTCCCCTGACAGACACTCACACAAACCCTGATGTGCTGATGTGAGAATTAAGTCTGACATTAAACACGAGTTTTTCACAGAGTCCAGTTTTTCACATATCATCACATTTTTGTGACAGCACAAAATAATTATTGGATGCCTCCCAGAATTCTGGGTTTATTTTGTCAATTTACCTTAAGTAAATGCATCTAAAATGATTGTTTTTTTGTTTTTTTTATCATCGCCATATGAAGAACAGAGCAATTCACATCTGTTATGCAGGCATATGCATAATCCTAAACACATACCAAAATAAATGATCAAATAAAGATTAAGAATCAAAAATGCACAGACATGATGCATCTTAAATGAAACTATAAATTACTATTGATTTCAACACCTCTTGGCTTATGAATGAAAACATAATGGTCCACAGAGAGAAAAAAAAAA